>NC_057812.1:192785248-192814027 GCF_018294505.1 Triticum aestivum | reverse complement strand
GAGTGAGGGAAAGGAGAGAGGGGACACGGGGCGTCGTCGTGGCGCGAATTAGGACGAAGGGCGGCCTCCAGCGCGAAGCAGGAGGTGGCCGGGGCGCTCGGGCGCGCGCCACGCCTCGCCTCTGCCTTCTGGCAGAGGAAGAAGAGGACAAGGGGGGGAAGGTGGGCTGGGCCGCGCTGGTGGGGGAGCTGGGCCGGCTGGGCTGCACGGTGAGGCCAGGTACTTCTTCTCTCTTTTTTTTATTTCTGTTCTGTTTTTCTTTTAATTAATTCTTTTGCCACTGTTTGAATTAAAAATAATAATTCAAACAATGCCAAAGCTCCTCTGAATATTTTTATATTGCTAGATGGACTTTTCCAAAGCTCATAAAATATTTCAGGGGTATTTGAAATTATATTCTAATTATATGAATATAATTCAAATTCAAATAGCTAATGATTTAAATTCAAAGTCCCAAAAATAAATCCTTTTAAAATGTTCATTATTTTTTTGGTTTAGATCAAAACCCTTGCCAAAAATATTAAACATCTAAGAGGAGCATTTTGGAACAATGAATGAGATTTTAGGGGTTTTTGCCCCTCTTTTATTTAGGGTTTTGAGGCTTCCAATATTCCTCAATTCAAGTTTCAAAAAATATAGACATGATGCACACATGAAGCTAGCCTAGAGCAATGCCAGAAGCTAGGGATGTGACAACTCACCCCCACTAAACAAGAATCTCGTCTCGAGATTCAAGCGTAGGGTAAGGTGAAGGGGAAACGCAACTAGTATAATCTTCACGATCCAGGGTGCACTTCAGTTGAACGTTGATTCATTCACCATCATTGTCTTGTCGTCTTGCTCTGAGAAATCCTGCCAATCATGACAAGAAGAGGAAAGGAAAACTCTGGAAGGATCGGTCTTCTCGAAGATCGAACAACTCAGGATTATCTCCCGGAATGAGACATAGAACCATCTTTCGGTTGAGACACGAGATACACATCAAGAGGGGTGGAAAGAGACGGATGACGAAGGTTCACTAAGTAGACAACAATTTCACGCTTAAGAGGGTGGCAAACGATTGTCAACGTAGCGAGGAGTTGAGTTGCCATGATACCACGACGAAACATCCTGGAGGAGGGTGATTCGTAGATTATTATCTTAAGTGGCAAAAAGAATTACTTTTGATATAGAGATCATTGACACTCTCTATATCAGCCTAAGGCAAATCACAGCAATCGTTTGGAGGGGGTCGGTAGAATGGCATACTCGGACTTGGATGATGTGGATTACCTTGTTGAAGACAACGTAATGGATGAATTTCCTTATCACCGGAGATGGAAGAGACCCGTGGTAGAATGACACATTGGCGGTGCAAGCTGGGAACAAAATGCAAATGCTGGGAACGATTCTGGTAACTAGGGAAGAACCCATCAATAGAGAGTGAATTCACTGTTGGAGTGGTTATAGCATAACCGAAGAATCTGGGGCAATCCCAGCTAGTGCCGATGATAAGACGTAGCGCTTGTGCGTGCTCTCAAGAACTTAAGCATTTCCACAATCATCAAGGTTTTATCAACAACCGTGTCAAGGGTGCTGACAACACAACATACTACCATGATGAATAGCGATGGACGATGCAGATGCAAAGGAAGATAACACTTTCTCAGATTTCACCCTTGGCGAGGCCAAGGAAAATAAAATCTGGATGATCGACCGAGAGACATTTAGCACTCCGCTTCTAATGTTCTCCTTGACGTGCTAGTATAACCCATTCATAGATATGGTTTGATATCTAGAACATCAAGTAAAGGTCGGACTTCGGGAACACAAAAATCCATAGGGGCAACTAGGGAGTAAATCCTACGAAGTCCTTATGGGAAGGTGGCCAACTGCTTCAATCAAGATACCACAATAATAGGTCCTTCGGCTGGGTGGTGCTGGCCACGACATCCACTTTACCGGTTATCAAGGGACCAATATTATAGTTCTTGGGAAAAGTTCCAAACCATCATATCTGCCTGAGATTCAGATCTGGTTGGTGTCAGGATAATCCAGACTCATCGAGTCTAGGAAGAAAAATGAAAATTTGCAACGCAAATCGACGAGATAATGTTGCGGGATTCTCGGGGAGTGAGCTACGATAGTAAGCTCCAAAACATGAGCTGGTTCTGCTACAAACATGTGAACACGTTGTCCCAGACAAGCATGACCACGTGGTAGTCTTATAATAAAACACTACCGAGTTCAGGAGGGGGAACCATCAACGAGGGTATCGAAGTTCTTTCATAAGTCCGGATTAGCTCTTATGAAGGAACTCCTTCTCCTTGAACAAATCAATCAGTGGCTTGGTGTGCTAGGGATACATATAGATTGAAGGTTGCAAGTCTTCAAACCACAGCATTCTTCGCACGTGTGCATAACTGATTTGGAATGATTCCAAAGAAAGCAACATTGACTTTCTCGAATCCACGGCGGCAACTTGCATCAGATGCACATGAATTAAAGGAAGTCACTACCTTCATCCAAACATATGCTTCATGAGCTAGCATGAACAAATGCTTTCAAAAGTTTCCAACACTAGCTTAATGTTCAGCAAAATTATGGAGAAGACAAGGATGTTGTCAATGGGCACAACAACAATTCATCTGGGTTTCCTTTTAGAAGGAATTCCATAGTTAAGTGAACAAGTGATAGCATTGGTCAGACCTAAAAGATATAATGGTGTATGCTCGAGGGATCAACCACGAATAAGACAACATTACGAGCATCGTTGGTACTGATTTGATTTGACGATAGCCCACACTCAAATCAAAGGATTGATAAGACAATAGGTCCAGCAACTGATCACAAGGACCAATCGATGAAGATATCATCTTTCTTCAACACACACTACACAAGAATACCCCTTTGGAACGAACTAAGTCAGGCAAGCTTTTATCTTCCAACTCTCCAAGTTATTGTTTAGCTTAACCAACTAACTCAGGGATATCTAACACCGATTCTTGGAGAGAAGGTGGTTCACAAGAAACCAACTTGATCACGAGCTCAACACAGCGGTCAGGTGACAACCTGGTAATACTTCCGAGAAGATCTTCGGAAAATCACAAACCACCGATATATTACTAGGCTCGAGAACAATCTTGCCTTTTGAGGGCAAGACGATATGATCAAATGAGTGAGGACTTGACAAGGTCCTAACTCATCAATCGAAGGGTGCACCGAATAAGGTCTAGGTAGCACGATCAGTCTTAGAAGGATGATTCAAAACCAGCACGCTAAGAATGAAATTATTGTCCATTAACTACCAAGCAACAAGGTTGCTAGGAGTATTGAATTCACACATCACGATTCACTTGTCGGCATTCCGGTTACAATAATACAGGAACCGAGGAATGAACAATGATGGCAAGAAGTATCACTGTACCAAGAGTGCATAGGATGGTGTGCAATTCCTATAACATCCCATATAAAGATGGTAATACTCCAAGATAGAGCAGAACAAAAGCTGGATTAGCAATTTGTTCTGTGGAACACAACTTTTTGACCCAATCCTAGATATGGAAGAGGTACTGGAGTTTGTTTCTCCTAGTCATCCCGGAATGGAATGGCTTGACAGACCACAAGAGTCATAGGCATCGATAAACGAACGCACGCATACTCTTGACTATCAATTGATAGACGAGGGTCAGAATGCAACTAAAGAGAACAACTCAAAGGGACATATAACTTTCTGAGTTGTGGATGCATAGATTAGTATGTCGAACCAAGTTCAACATATTTCTTCCAGATAACCCATGCAAAAAGGTAGAACTGGCAGAGTCACGATTTATGAATGGAGAACTCCTCAAGAGTACTCTAATTGTGATCTTTTGATCCAATAAACTTCTGCCATAATGGTTCATGGTATTTGGAAGAACGATATACCACGGACCTCGAGGACTATCGCAAAGTTACTAATATCCTGAAAGAACTAGCAAACACTATCAACATGAAGTAAGTAGAGTGAATCTCGGGTTCAAAACCCAAGGAATAGAATACCTACTACTAAGTGGCATCACGGGATGCTTTCGAGAATAAAAGCCAGAATCATCACACTGGGAATCACAAAACATTGCTAGATTACTAGGTGACTTCCTAAACACCTAGGGCCATAATAGTATCTCCAACATATATGTCAAGGTAACGGAGTACCTCAACTCACCAATTAGTGTGATTGAGCTGGCATAAAGGAACATCGAGACCAGAGGGAAAGGATTTTGCAAATGCATCAGACTATTTAGAAACCTGGGATGACTCGGACAGCATAACGGCTGTAATGCTCAGAAAAGATTTGAGACATTCACAAAATGGTGGCATAACCACTCAAAAGCACGATATCAAGGTTTCGAGATCAACAATTAACATACGGAAGTAGTAGAAACTGAACTCAAGCTTAAATCCAACAATCTTATAAGTCTACTGATTAGTAACACGTGATCCTAATAGAAAGAAGAGATAGCCTAGTTCTTAATCCCCGTAGAAGAGAAGATGATGACTCAGATCAGAAGGCCATGAGGTATAAGGAGTAAAAAGAGCCTTACGTTCCATCCCACAATCAATTCCCTTACATAACTAAAGAATTTCTAGACTCAACTTCGACCAGTTTGGCTTGGTAATCCTACAGGCAGTCAAGCTCTGATACCAACGCTGTCAGGACCCCGACTCAATGCCACATCGATCTAGCATGTAACACCTCATATCACTTTGCGGCCTCACGCACGGTATTCCCACGGGTGTCGCCTTACCTTTGCCCGGGACCGTTTGCGCCTTTTGGCACACGTATATGATAGTGTTGCTAGCATCCATATGATAAGGAGCCCGGGCTGACATGGCTAGTCGTAAACCCAAAGTGGCACAAACTTACAGGGACAGGCATCCATGACCCAGCATCGAACGTGTCGGTCATCAGCGAGTGAATCCAGGCTGTAGCACTGGGCTAGCAGGACTCCGGTGAACCGGGCTGTAGCGGGCTAACAGGACTCCGGTATTCACCGCGTGACATTTCCCCGAAGGGACAGACACAGGAACGAAGAAGGACACATGCCGGCCAGCCTAAGTGTTCCGGAGCAGTAGCAAGCTACCATGGCTCGGTGGAAACACTAGGAGACATTTCCCCGTAAGAGAGGCTACTAAAGATAAACAACTAGATGGTCAGATCCCACACATACCAAGCATTTCAATAGCATACACACAATATGCTCGATATGTGCAAATACAACATGGCATCACAACATGACTCTACGACTCAAGTAATTTATTCAATAGGCTCCGAGGAGCGAGATATTACAAACAGGGGTCTCACGACCCAACACTCAGAGCATACAAATCAAAGCACAAGCGGAAGCTATCATGTCTGGGTACAGACATCTATAAATGAAAAAGGCTGAGAAGCCTGACTATCTATCAGATCCTGCCGAGGGCACAAGATCGTAGCTGAGGTAACAAGCTAAACGTCGAAGTCCACGTGGAACTACTAGTGAGACTGAAGTCTCTCTGCAAAAACATAAAATAGGCAAACGTGAGTACAAATGTACCCAGCAAGACTTACATCAGAACTAACTACATATGCATCATTTTCAACAAGGGGATGGTGGGGTTTAACTGCAGCAAGCCAGCTTTGACTCGGTGGCTATCCTAACTACGACTGCAAGCGACTCTTTTGAGGTGGCGCACACGAGTCCACATATTCACCATATCAATACACCACTATGGATCCGCTCCCGTCTCCCTACGAGAACGCCATCCATAGCACTCACGCTTATCTTGCGTATTTTATAGTATCCACTTTCACTTGTCTATGAACTGATATAAGCAACCCAGAAGTCCTTTTCCGCGGACACGGCTATTCGAATAGATGATAATAACCCTGCAGGGGTGTACTTCTTCATACATGTTTCCACCACTTAGCGTCTGCACACGACATGTGCTCGGCAGACTTCAAGCGAAAGCCGACGTGGGTGTAGACCACGACCTACCTAAACACTCAACTCTCTAGTCCAGGTTTATCGCCTATTCGGGTTCCATCCATGAGGAGATCCGGCCGGAGTTTCGCTCACAGCCCCAAACGATGTGAACAGGGTTCCGTGACACCAAACGGGCGCCCGGTTTACCCGGCCACGTGCCTACCGCATCACAGCCCACCCCTACGGTCAGCGCTGTCCACGGCCTCCAGCATACTACAAACACCAGAAACTACTTGCAACTCCTGGACAGAGGACTAGGGTGAATAAGAAGTCGAGCGGGGTCATATTTCAGGGCCCAATGTATGGTAGTAACTGAATCATGGGTCACAAACACAGAACTCAGTTCCTGAGGACAGCTGCAATGAGACAACCCACCATGCACTCCTACATGGCCTCTCACCGCTACCTTTACCAAATCGTGTTCACACACTTAGCTCACACACAGTAGGACATGTTCACACGCCTCTGATTCATCCCCGATGAATCAGGCCTGACTCAACTCTAAGCAGTAGCAGGCATGACAAACAAGCATGAATGAGTAGGCACAACAGGGCTCAAACAACTCCTACTCATGCTAGTGGGTTTCATCTATTTACTGTGGCAATGACAGGTCATGCAAAGGATAAAGGGGTTCAACTACCGCAGCATGTAACAGTTGAATCGGTGTTGTCCTAATGCAGTAAAAGAGAGCAGGAGCGAGAGGGTAGGATTGTATCGGAATGAACAAGGGGGTTTTGCTTGCCTGGCACTTCTGAAGATAACATTGAGTCTTCGTCAGTGTCAACGATCGCATCATCGGTGTCACGTCTATCGAGAGGGGACAATTACCGGCAAATACAGAAAAGACACGATCAATGCAATGCACAATATGATGCATGCTATGACATGGCAATATGAATGTGTTTTGAGCTAATGCACCTAAAACCAGATTAAATGAAGTTGGTTTGAATCCAAGATTCAAATTCAAACTCCATATGGGGTTATTTAAATGTCATTCACTTCATTTGCTCTAAACAGTAGTGATAAGTTGTTCTAACATGCATGAAAATGGTACAGATGGATTCCTTGAATTTTTCTGATAATTTTTCATATATAATTTATTTAATTTGGGGTTACGGTTAATTTTCTATGAATTTTAGAAGTTTTAGTTATTTTCTGGAATTTTCTGATTTATTTTTAAATCCAAAAAATCATTTAATGCATCAGCATGACATCACCTTGACGTCAGCAGGTCAACAGGGCGCCTCCAGGTCAAACCTGACCAGTGGGGTCCACTGGTCAGTGACCCAGGGTTGTTTAGTGTCAATGGCAGGTGGGGCCGGGTCAAAGGCCACGTCAGCAGGGTCAAAGCTGACGGGTGGGGCCACTGGATTAGTTTTAAAACTAAACAGAAACTAATCTATACTTAATTAACAGGTGGGGCCCTGCTGTCAGTGTCACGATTAATTAACAGAATTGATTAACTTTAAATTAATCCTAAACTAGAATTAGCCAGGGCCGGGCCCACATGTCATTGACCCAGGGGAGGTCAAACCGGGCAGTGGGTCAACCCACGCCGATCATCGGTCAGCGGTCGCCGGCGTTTAGCCGCCGGCGAGTCCAGACGCGGCGGAGGGCTCGGAAATGGCCTACAGAGCGCCGTTTGGCGCGCGGAGCACGGCTACGGGATGCGGACGCTCGTCCGCATCCAACCAGGGTGGTGGCGCGGCCGGGGAGTGGCCGGAGAGTGGTCGGCGACGACCTTTAGCGGCGGCCGGAGCTCGGTGAGGTGCGGCGTTGCGGCTAGGGCTCACAGGCGAGGGGTCTGAGCAAGGCAGCGACGAGGGGAGGCGCTCCGGAGCACGCCTATTGCAGGGGAGTAACGAGCGGAGCACGGGGAGCGCGCGAGCTGCGGCCATGGCGGAGCAGAGCTTCGGCCGGAGGTGGAGCCGTGGCTAGGGAGCGTGGAGAGGCCGGGGAAGAGGGGTAATCGACGTAGGAGCTCACAGTGATCACGAGGAGGGGTTCGGCTTGCTTGTTGACGACCTGGGGCAGACGAATCGGCCGGCGGCATCTCGGATGCCCGAGGTTGAAGACGATGGCAGTGACGGTGGAGCAGGCCTCCCGGCGGGGTGTAGCTCAATGGAGAGGGTGAGGGCGTCGAGGCGGAGCCTCTAGACTCATCGGCAGGGCGAGGGGTGGTCGGTGGCCAAGGTGGCAGCGAACGGCGGCGACGGGCACGCTCGGTGGTCGCGAGGGAGAGAAACAGAGGAGGGAGAGGGGATGCAGCGAGTGAGGGAAAGGAGAGAGGGGACACGGGGCGTCGTCGTGGCGCGAATTAGGACGAAGGGCGGCCTCCAGCGCGAAGCAGGAGGTGGCCGGGGCGCTCGGGCGCGCGCCACGCCTCGCCTCTGCCTTCTGGCAGAGGAAGAAGAGGACAAGGGGGGGAAGGTGGGCTGGGCCGCGCTGGTGGGGGAGCTGGGCCGGCTGGGCTGCACGGTGAGGCCAGGTACTTCTTCTCTCTTTTTTTTTATTTCTGTTCTGTTTTTCTTTTAATTAATTCTTTTGCCACTGTTTGAATTAAAAATAATAATTCAAACAATGCCAAAGCTCCTCTGAATATTTTTATATTGCTAGATGGACTTTTCCAAAGCTCATAAACTATTTCAGGGGTATTTGAAATTATATTCTAATTATATGAATATAATTCAAATTCAAATAGCTAATGATTTAAATTCAAAGTCCCAAAAATAAATCCTTTTAAAATGTTCATTATTTTTTTTGGTTTAGATCAAAACCCTTGCCAAAAATATTAAACATCTAAGAGGAGCATTTTGGAACAATGAATGAGATTTTAGGGGTTTTTGCCCCTCTTTTATTTAGGGTTTTGAGGCTTCCAATATTCCTCAATTCAAGTTTCAAAAAATATAGACATGATGCACACATGAAGCTAGCCTAGAGCAATGCCAGAAGCTAGGGATGTGACAAGAAAGGATTGTGGACTTAAATAAAATATTTAAACGGATGTGGCTAATTAAAAAAAGATTATGGGTAAACTGGTAGAATAATTAAAAGAAACATTATGGTCTTAATAAATAGAATTTTTCAAATAGATGAGGCTAATTAAAGGAAGGACTTGAGGTAAAAAGGTAGGATAGTTAAAAGGAAGGATCTGTATGCTTCAATGTGTTGGGGATATTAACTTAGAAAAGGAAGGATTTGATTCCCGACTAAAATGGGTGAAGACGTCACGGTAACTAAAGGAAGGATTATCTTAGATGGAATCAGTGGGAGATTATGCCCAACAAAGAAAATATGAACACGGCTAAATTGCATCATATTTTTTATGTTCATTTTGTAGAAGGAGCGTTGCAACATTTTTTCATAATGAATCCGGTGTTGTGGGACATTATACTTGCACAGAACATCAATTTTTCCCGTTGCAACGCACGAGCATCTGTGCTAGTGGTATTTTATATGGCTAATCATGTTATTGCAGTCCGGCCCATGACAGCTCCCAGCGATCCTCATCAAGATTCTCGTTGGATTCGAGGGCAATGGCCAGCGAGACACCGCCGGCCACTTACTCTCCCAAGGCTAAGGGAGCCGATGAGGTGCTGTCCCAAAGGACCTTCCCAGGCCAGGGAGAGGTTCAGGAGGCTGTCATGATGGCGCCGGAGGGTGAAACCTTGGCCGCCAGACACATGGGGGAACAGACCCCCATGGAGACTGACGATGGGGGTTGCGCTCAGTTCGGCCCCCATCCGAGCACGGATCCGGAGACCCATACAGCCCCGGAGTCCGACAAGCAGCCTCCTTCAAGAGAAGGAGGTGTGCCCGTCCCGCCGGTGACCTCTGTCCAACCAGAGGCACCGGATAATCTATTGGAAGCGCTACAGGGCGCTTCCATTGTGGAAGAACACCGTATCCTTATGGGTATGGTGATTAAGAAGGTTCAATCCGTCAAGAGCAGATGATACGTCTCCAATGTATCTATAATTTTTTATTGTTCTATGTTATTATATTATCTATTTTGGATGTTAATGGGCTTTATTTTACACTTTTATATTATTTTTGGGACTAACCTATTAACCTAAGGCCCAGTGCAAATTGTTGTTTTGTTGCCTATTTCGGTGTTCCGCGGAAAAGGAATACCAAACAGAGTCCAAACGGAATGAAACCTTCGGGAACGTGATTTTTGGAACAAACGTGATCCAGAGGACTTGGAGTGGACGTCAAGAAACGAACGAGGTGTCCACAAGGCAGGGGGCGCGCCTACCCCCTGGGCGCGCCCTCCCGCTCGTGGGCCCCTCGTGGCTCAACCAACCTACTTCTTCCTCCTATATATGTCCACATACCCTGAAAACATCCAGGAGCACCACGGAACCCTATTTCCACCGCTGCAACCTTCTGTACCCAAGAGATCCCATCTTGGGGCCTTTTCCGAAGCTCTGCCGGAGGGGGAAACGATCATGGAGGGCCTCTACATCAACTCCATGGCCCCTCCGATGATGGGTGACTAGTTTACTTCAGACCTTCGGGTCCATAGTTATTAGCTAGAGGGCTTCTTCTCTCTCTTTGAATCTCAATACAAAGTTATCCTCGATCTTCTTGGAGATCTATTCGATGTAACTCTTTTTGCGGTGTGTTTGTCGAGATCCGATGAATTGTGGGTTTATGATCAAGTCTATCTATGAACAATATTTGATTCTTCTCTGAAATCTTTTATGTGTGATTGGTTATCTTTGCAAGTCTCTTTGAATTATCAGTTTGGTTTGGCCTACTAGATTGATCTTTCTTGCAATGGGAGAAGTGCTTAGCTTTGGGTTCAATCTTGCGGTGCTCGATCCCAGTGACAGAGAGGGAAACGACACGTATTGTACTGTTGCCATCGAGGATAAAAAGATGTGGTTTATATCATATTGCTTGAGTTTATCCCTCTACATCATGTCATCTTACCTAATGCATTACTTTGTTCTTATGAACTTAATACTCTAGATGCATGCTGGATAGTGGTCGATGTGTGGAGTAATAGTAGTAGATCTAGGCAGGAGTCGGTCTACTTGTCACAGACGTGATGCCTATATACATGATCATGCCTAGATATTCTCATAATTATTCGCTTTTCTATCAATTGGTCGACAGTAATTTGTTCACCCACCGTAATACTGATGCTATCTTGAGAAAAGCCACTAGTGAAACCTATGGCCCCCGGGTCTATTTTCCATCATATAAGTCTCTAATCTATTTTACTTTGCAATCTTTACTTTCAATCTATATCATAAAAATACCAAAAATATTTATCTTATTATTATTATCTCTATCAGATCTCACTCTCGTAAGTGACCGAGAAGGGATTGACAATCCCTTTATTGCGTTGGTTGCGAGGTTCTTATTTGTTTGTGTAGGTACGAGGGACTTGCTTGTGGCCTCCTACTGGATTGATACCTTGGTTCTCAAAAACTGAGGGAAATACTTACGCTACTTTGCTTCATCACCCTTTCCTCTTCGAGGGAAAACCAACGCAGTGCTCAAGAGGTAGCAGCGGACTGACCGAAGCCTGCAGCGGCCTGCTGACAGGTTTTGTGGTAAGTAGCGTTTAACCGGTAAAATCCCAATATAGACAATAGCCCCTGAGACACTATCCAGTGTTTGGAAAGAAAAGCCGGACAGAGGATCAATATTTCACAGGAAACTAACCAAAATGTGTCTGATTTGAATAAGTAGGCATCGCTGCTAGTTGCAACCTCACACACTGCCGAAGTCTCTGGACTAAAGCAGAGACTGGAGCGGGCCAAAGAGGAGCTCGGCCAGGCGAGGAAGCAGCTGGAAGACCAGCAAGGTATGTAATGACTCATTATATATTCAGAAAGAAGAAATGACGTATATTGATTGTAATGTCATAATATGTGTAGGGGCGATGACCGAGGTCTTAGGCTTTGAAAAATGCCCTGGCCGAAGCCGAGGGGAAAGCTGTTAAGGAGCAGGACGCTCGCAAGAAGCTAAAGGCCAGGCTGAACGAGGTCCAGCAAGAGCTCCAAGATGCTGTGAAGAAGTATGAGGCCTTGGAGGGAGATGTTTCAGCTCAAGATGCCAAACTCTCAAAGGCTCGCCAAAGCACGGAAGCGGCCCGGGTTGAAGCCCAGGATGCCCTCCAGGAGATCCAGGAGGCGAAGAAGATCGCAGCGGGTAAGGCATTTAGTATGCTATGACACCCCAAAATTTTGACCTTGTTTTATTAATTAAAATTTTGCCAGGAATTAAAAACTTTTATTTTCTGGGCTCCCTTTTGATTTTTGAACCATTTTCTCCCTTGTTATTATGGAGTTTTCCCCTGAGTGAAAACTTTTCAAATATGTTATTGGACTTGTTTAACCTCTCAAGAAAAACTTTTCTTTTATCAGTAGAGCTAATTACATAATTAATTTGCTTAATCTTTATTTTCCTGAAAAAAGGATTTTTTTCCATGGTTTTATGGCCATATTTGAACTACAACCAATTGATAAATTCATTCAAGATTTCAACCAAAAATTTGGAAATGTCACGTGATGTTTTTAAATCACTTTTGTGCAAAACATCTTTATTTCATGAAATATTTTGAGCTCTACACCAAATTTTCTTCCCTGGTCCAGTGGGCAATTTTGCACTACAACCCACTTAAATATTTCATTCTAGCTTCCACCAAAATTATGGTATGATAGTAGTAGCATATGATTCAACTTTATGCAAAAACCCAGTGATGTCCTTTGAAAAATTTGAGTGAATCAACCTCTTTTGCATTCTGGTCCAACTTGATGGTTTGTACAGCAACCATATTTTTGCTTGCTCTTTTGCCCTTGATTCTTTCTCCTTCTCATAGACCACCCTACAAAACCCCTAAGTCCAGGAGCATGCAACCATTGGAATAATTTTGGTTCATGAGATGATACCATTTACCTCCTATCCAGAATTGAAGTTTTGCAAAACTTGCACTAACAAGTTTGTGCTTTTTACAAACTAACCTCACCACCCTCTTGTACATACAAAGAGACCTCAATCTGGAAGAGTTGGCCACACCAAGAAATGCCTAGGTGCCTGTGGCATTTTGTCAAACACCCTGAGAGCATGGACAAAATTGGCATGAGTTTTTATTTGCATTATAAACTTGAACACCTGACCTAACCACCATGTCCATTTACCTTCTTGCTAACTCTAACCTAGCCCTGTTTCTTGCCAGCCTCACCCGCGACCTCTAGCATGCACTGGAAATTCGTCGAACACATCCCGGGCGTGCTCTGGGCGCGCCTAGAGCATGCGTTTTGCACGCACGTGCACCCGAGCCGCCGCGTCGCGCCCACTTCGCGCCACCAACCCCTGCTCGCCCGCAGAGCCGCCCCCGACCTCATCCACTCACAGGAAACGCCCAAGCTCTTCCCTGGAGCCGCACAGGGCCGCCGTCAGGTCGTCCACGGCGGCTAGCGGCCGGCCACAGTGGCTCCTGCCCCGGTCGGCGCTGCCCGAGCCACCCCGGCTCACCACCTGCCCCTGGGAGCCGCGCAAGCTTATCCCCTCGCTCGTCAGCAAGCTCTCGTCGCCGCCACGTCGCCCTGACCACTACAGAGAGGCAGTTCGCCGGCGACCTTATCCTCGACCGCGGAACCGCCATGGATGCACTATAAATAGTACCCCCGAACTCGTCCAGGCCTCACGCAGCCTCTCTCACCCCCTCACCGACCCACCCGTAGCAGTAGGAAGACCAGGGGGGTCGTCTTCTTCCTCTCCGGCAACTCCTGCCGCCGCCACAACCCCGGCCATTCCGGCGCCACCAGGGCCTCCCCCTCTCCACTCTCTTCACCAGGAGCTTCCTCTCCCTCTCGTGAGTCCAACCCCCTACTCAATTTTGCTCGGGGCTCGCCGCAGGCGAAAACTCACTTTGCCCGACGGCCACCACCCGCTGCGGAGCTCACCGCCGGCAGCTCCAACCACCCCAGGGACCGTGACAACCACCGGAGGGACCGCCTCGACCCCCTGAGCCCGCGGGTGGCCTCTGTTTCTCGAGAGGTGCCGCCGTTCGCCGGCGAGCGTCACCGGAGCCCCGCCTCCCGCTCGGGCAAATGAAGAAGAGGGAAAGGGGCCTGGTCAAACCTGATCAGTGGGCCCCCTGGACCCACTATCAGTGACCCCCGCACCGGTCCACGTGTTTAAGTGAAAACGTAAACCACCCCAGTACGTTTCCTCCGCTCTGAAAACGTATTCCTGTCTGAAGCGTTTTCTTTTATATCTTTATTTCAAAACAGATTTTGACCAAATCTTTGACTGGCTATAACTTTTTAAATATAACTCCAAATGAATTGATTCTTTTCCTACATCTCTCAAATGCTGTCTAGTTTATTTTAAGATTCATTTGAAAAAAATTCAAACAACTTATTTGTGCTGTTTTGAAATTGTGTATTAATTCCAATATTTTCAAAATAGGATTTTTGGAAGAGAAGAAAACTTTCAAAAAGTTTTGGAGAGCACCCCCACCTCTCCACAACTTGAAGGCAAGCATTCTGAACCCTGGCGTAATATTTTGGGGACTGTTTGATGTGGTTAAATACCACCTCGACATGGAGCATTAATTATTTTTATAACAACATGATCATACGCATTGAGTGCATAACGAAAATACTTGTTGTTGCAAATGGATATGCTTATGATAGCAATCACCCCCATATGCCTCTCATGCCTATCGGGAAGGATCCGGGAAAGCCTCTGTCTTGGGTATACCCGAGCTTGTCCCTAGTCGAGATGGTTATGACCGGTAGGGCAGGGGAAGGTATGATGAGTGGTGGTGGTGTCTGATGGATGTGAAATATTATTCTTGAGCTAATCATGCAGGAAATACTTAAGCCTCCTGAGTCGGCCGTAGATCAAGTCTTGTTACGGTAACCCCCATACTTGTTTCGTGCTGCCACTTCTCCCTGCCGTAGGTAGGGTACGGTTCAGTAAGTTGTCAACCCCTGTCTTAGCACACACCGTACAGAGAGGCCATGGTGGAAGATACCGGTTGTAGCCGGTAGGCATGCCACCTGGTCCGGGGGCATGGGTGTTTCCGGTTGGGACCGAGAGGGGGCACCCCTTAGAGCGCGCGATAGAAATTTGATCCCATGCTACGCGAGGTTGTAGCCTCCCCACTTAGAGTTTTGCTTAATAGGTGTCATGGGTGATTCCAGACATGAGTAAAGTTAAGCTGGTGTGTGCAAGTCAGGCGTGTTTTTGACTAAAAGACCGTAGACGGAATTAGTTCCGATGGACTAAAGAAATCCGTTACTCGTGGGTAAAGAGTACACCCTCTGTAGAGGTATTAAACCTATTCGAATAGCCATGTCCATGGTTAAGGACTACAGTCTGGGATGGGTCAAGTGTCGGTCTTAGTGTCAATCTTCGGAGGTGAAACTGTTAAACCAGAACATATGGATTTTTACTTGTGATATATGATTGTTATGATTTTTATTGTTGTGGACTAACCAAGTATATTGTTTGAAGTAATGAATATCCCTGGGACGGTTCTACCTCCCGGATATTCATGGTGATTATTTATTTAATTTATAAGCCCTTTATGTGGTGTCGCTCAGATGCCCGACTGTGGCATGCTTGTTATTTATTTACTTTATAAGCCCTTTATGTGGTGTCGCTCAGACGCCCAATTGTGGCATGCTTGTTATTTTATTCACTTTATAAGCCCTTTATGTGGTGTTGCTGAGACGCCCGACTGAGGCATGCTCACTTTTACTATCCTTTCGAGACGTCACATCAGACATCCGATCGGTGCACTTTATTACTATTCTATTATTGCATATACATGTTGCATATAAATAACCTGCTTGCATACATCAGGGATTCCATTTTCATGACTAACGTTGTGATTGTAGAGTGTTTTCAGAGCATGATTATCGGTTGCTATATTATACCCGTGTTCATAATGTTTGCGAGTACATTCAAAAGTACTCACTGGCTTGTCCCTGGCTATTGTCTTGGCCAGATTGCTTGCTTGGAGAGGAGCGTTGCGATGACAGTCTCGAAACCTAAGCAACGGTGATAGCAGCCTCGTGAAGATAGGAGTTAACCTGGTCAGCTGTTCCTATGGGAAATGGAGTCCCATAGACCGTGGTGAACCACAAACTGCTTCCGCCATCAACCCCTAGAAACCTTTTGTTGTACTCACAGGCCAGAGTGGTCTTGTACTACAT
Source organism: Triticum aestivum (assembly GCF_018294505.1). Taxonomy (NCBI): domain Eukaryota; kingdom Viridiplantae; phylum Streptophyta; class Magnoliopsida; order Poales; family Poaceae; genus Triticum; species Triticum aestivum. Next base: position 192,797,853 of record NC_057812.1, on the reverse strand, counting down.
ATTATGTACTTTTGCTTGGAATTTCTGTATCAAGTTGGTGCCTCATCAACTAACAGTAATCCTGGGGCTGGTGAGCACAAGGGCCATTTTCTGGAAATTATATCCCGAAAATCCGGTCCTGGCATATGCAGAGCAAGTATGTGAAGAAAAAATATCTCCTACTAACCCGGATTCGGAGTTCTCCAAGGGCATTTGCTGATCTGCCGCGTAGTGTGTCCGACGCCATGGGATTCTTCCGAGCCGAAGAAGGGAGCTCGACGGAGAAGTTGTTTTGGTCACAGTATCTGGCGCCAGAGCATCCCGTGCCCTTCACCGATCAGCTAAAACAGCTGGTGGAGCTGCATAGGGTGGCCGAGATGGCCATGAAGGATTTGGTAATCTGGTTGCGGCCAGCCGAAGCTATGCCTGGCAGCTACTTCGGACTCATGAAGCAGCTAGTGAACGCCTGTCCTCGGCTGGACATCGTCAAGCAATCGGCCTGCATCGAAGGTGCGCGCATGGCCTTCGCCCGCGTCAAGGTGTGGTGGGCGAAGATGGACGCCGTCAAGCTGACGACCGAGGGGCCGCTAGAGGGCAAGGAGCACCGCACGCCAGGGCGGTATTTTGTAGATGTCCTGGAGGGGTCGCGCATTGTAGCAACGCAATGTGCGCAAGACATTATTTTCGAATGAATACAATCATGTTGTCTTTGCCCTGTATGATGAAACAAAGTCGTTATGCAATATAATGTTTAGTTAAAAAAATTCTCCTCCTATGCGGCCGTGTTAAGTGAAATCTAAGAGTTGGCCAGTCGTCGGCTTCTTCCCTCACGTAGGAAATACGGGGGTGTTCGGGATGTAATCTAAACACTCTTGATCCAATTGTTTGGTCCTTGAAGGAGGTGTTTAGCGCGATGAACCAGGCAATCGGACTGTGCGACTTTAGCACCCTCACTTAGCCATAGGAGTTCGACAGATAGAAATATAGGTGCAGCCCCTAGTATCCGGACTAGGATACCACAAACACTTGATTGGGTAAGTACCAATCCCTCGCGTAATGCGGAAAAAATCTCTAAGGATTTGAGACCTCCGAAGAGCTGACCGGCACTCGCCGCATCATGACAGTTAGTTTTCAGCTTTCTCTACTGAGGTGCTCACTTGGATAAACCAGGGCACAATCGCAGTAGTTCTCCCTTTACTACCCTAGCCGATACAGCGGAACGTAAGGTAGTAAGCACAGGAGCCGGGAAACCCAACTATTGACCAAAGACATGATTCAGAGCCAATGCATATAGTGCTAAATTCGGGGTGCCGAACTGTACTTGAAAAAGTGTTCGGACTTTTGTTGCCATGTTGTGGGGCGCTATGAAGCCCCTGGCAAATGGAAATGCACCCGAGTGTACGGGTGTTATCTGATAGAATTACCAAAAAGGAAAAGGCAAAAAGAAAGAAAAAGGAAGAACCAGTGGTAAGCTAGAGTCGTGAAAATTTGGGCTGCAAACTGTTTCTATTATAATTTCATTGGTGCATTAAAGCGCATTTATACAAGTAGTGCAATAAGCAGAAAGGCTATTTACTATGCCTTCACCAAGAGAGCTGCGTATGGGTCCTGAAGATAGGTAAAGGGATCGTTGAGGAGACCACCTAAGAGTTTCCCAGTACGCCCATGCTTCTTGTTGTGTTGGTGTTTTTATCCTTCGAAAAGAATCGATGGTCAAGCTGACAGGAAAGGCCTGTAAAAAAGTAAAAAGTAAAGAAAAAAAGGGAAATAGTGAAAGTATGAGTGTCCGGAGTGGTCGAGCCGTATTGTGGATCACAAGTTGATTATGCCTCCATCTGGGTCCATGGTATTTTTAGTGTGTAATTATGTATGCACGGTACGATGGCCGCCACTTGGTCAGGACGGGGACGGAGGCCAAATTGCTAGTCAAGCTCCTGACGAGCCGAGCTGTCCTTCTGCGGGATGGTTCAGACTCTCTTGATAGTTTCCGAGGGATCAGCCGCTGAATTAAGGTTCTGCTTGACAAGGCCGCCCTGTACCTTTGCCACTAAGGCAATGGTGTGCTCCTTGCTGCGGAGGAAGCGTTCCGTGTTTCCATTCACTGTTATGACGCCGCGGTCCGGGCATCTTGAGCTTGAGATAAGCATAGTGTGGCACCGCATTGAATCGACCAAATGCGGTTCGTTCGAGCAGTGTGTGGTAGCCGCTGCAAAAGGGGACGATACCGAAGATTAACTCCTCACTTCAGAAGTTGCCCGGAGACCTGAAGACAACCTCTAGTGTGATTGAGCCCGTGCAGCGGGCCTCTACGCCTGGTATGACTCCTTTAAAAGTAGTCTTTGTGGGCTTGATTTGCAATGGGTTAATGCCCATTTTGCGCATTGTATCCTGATAGAGCAAGTTGAGGCTACTGCCACCGTCCATCAGGACTTGCATCAGGTGGAACCCGTCAATGATTGGGTCTAGGACCAATGCGGCTGAACCGCCATGATGGATACTGGTCGGGTGATCCCGGCGATCAAAAGTGATCGGGCATGACGACCATGGATTGAATTTTGGGGTGACTGGCTCTATCGTATAGACGTCCCTGAGCGCGCGCTTGCGCTCCCTCTTGGGGATGTGGGTAGCGTATATCATGTTTACCGTTTTGACCTGAGGAGGGAACTTCTTCCGTCCCTCTGTGTTCGGCGACCGGGGCTCCTCGTCGTCGTCTTCGCTTTGTGATCCCTTATCCTTGTTTTCGGCATTTAACTTGTCGGCCTGTTTAAAAACCCAACAATCTCTATTGGTATGATTGGGTGGTTTGTCTGGGGTGCCATGAATCTGGCACGGACGATCAAGTATGCGGTCCAGGCTATATGGGCCCGAATTGTTCTTTTTGAATGGCTTCTTCCGCTGACCAGGCTTAAAGCCACTGAATCTGGCATTGACCGCCATATCCTCGGTGTTGTCATTGTTATTTTGACGCTTGTACCTGTTGTGTCGAGACTTGTCGTTGCTATTTTTAGCTTTAGGGGTGCCGGCGTCGCTTGCATTGTTTTTGCTATGGGCCAGCCAACTATCCTCGCCCGTGCAAAAGCGGGTCATGAGTGCCGTGAGGGCTGCCATGGACTTTGGCTTCTCTTGGCCGAGGTGGCGGGCGAGCCATTCGTCGCGGATGTTGTGTTTAAAGGCCACTAGGGCTTTGGCATCCGGACAGTCGACTATCTGGTTCTTTTTAGTAAGGAACCTGGTCTAGAATTTCCTAGCGGACCCTCTGGGCTATTGAACTATATGACTTCAGTCATCAGCGTCTGGAGGTCGAACACATGTACCTTGGAAGTTATCAAGGAAGGCTTCTTCCAAGTCCTCCCAGCTGCCGATGGAGTTTTCGGGTAGGTTGTTCAACCAGTGTCGTGCTGGTCCTTTGAGTTTTAGGGGGGGTATTTAATGGCATGAAGGTCATCGCCGCGGGCCATATGAATGTGGAGAATGAAGTCTTCGATCCATACCGCGGGTTCTATGGTGCCATCATATGATTCTATATTCACGGGTTTGAACCCTTCTGGGAATTCATGTTCCATGACTTCGTCGGTGAAGCAATGAGGGTGTGCGGCGCCTCTATATCGGGCCGTATCACGACGTAGCTCTGATGGAGTCCGTCTGTGGCTTTCTTCCCACGCATGACTAGGTTTGTCACGTCTCAATAGATGGCCGTCGTCGCGTGTCGAGGCACGTCCTCACGATCCGTAGATCGATCTGGTATGTCCTGCTTTATTGTTCAGGTCATGTCGAAGGTCATATGTATGACCGTGAGCTGATTTACCTCTGCCTTTGCGATGAGGCGGGGCGGGTTGGTGTTCGGCTTGAGTTGCCGCTTTGTCCTGGCCGCATGGTGGTCGGCCAGCCGCATTGCGCGATGGTGGTATGTGTTCCGGCGCCTTGTCATCGAACTGCGGTAGTAATTTGCGCTTCAGGTAGCTTTTGGCCAGGCGCTTGAGGCCGTATTCTTCGGCTGCTAGGACGTCAGTCCATTTATCGTTGAGCAGATCTTGGTCAGCTTGAAACTGCTGCTACTTCTTTTTCAGGCTCCTTGCAGTGGCTATTAGCTGGTGCTTGAAGCGCTCCTGGTCAAGAGGTTCCTCAGGCATGATGAAATCCTCGGTGCCGAGGCTCGCCTCATACTCGGAGAGCGGAAGATAATTACTGTCCTCCGAGTCCTCGTGTGTGGCCTGTTTACCAGGGCTAACCTCCCATCTTCCCGTTCATCATGTTCAGTACCTGCGTCAACAGGGTCTTCGTTATCTTCGGCACCTTCCGGAGTGTTATCTTCTCCTGTGTCAGTGTTGCTATCTCTACAGCGGCGTGACTTAGAGCGGCGTCGCTGACGCCGGCATTTCGATTGTATCTTAGGAGGTTTATCCTCAACTGTATCTTCTTTTTCATGGTCGTTGTTCTCCTTTGGTGCATCCACCATGTATTCATCATACGAGGAAGTGGTCGTCCAGCGCCCGGTGAGCAGCGGGTCCTAGGCCTCTTCGGCATCGTCGTCCATACCATCGATGTCGTCAGAGCCATAATCGTGCATGTCAGTTAAGTCTTCAATAGTGGCTATGAAGTGGCCAGTGGGTGGGAAGTGAAATTCTCCATCATTAGCCTCCGGTTCAAGCTGGACACAATTCGGCTGTGAGCCTCCCGCTAAAGATAGTGCTCTTAACGAGCTAAGCATGTCGCCCAGAGGCGAGTGCCGGAAGATGTCTGCGGTGTGGAATTCGGTGATCGATGACCGATCATGTTCGATATGCGCGGATGCACATAGTTCAGAACTTATAACTGGAAATGAGTCCGTAGCTCCGGATATACAGATGTTACTTGAAGTTAACTCTATGTGCGGCTCCAACGCGGTGGAGTCTACGGCCTCCGTGGCGGGGTTGAGCTTCCTGTCCTCGGGTGGCGCGACCTGCTCCGGATCTAAGGCTAGAGCAGTTTCAGGTGCGATTTCCTAGGTATGGCCCGATGACAGATCTACGTCATGTTCATCGTGGTGGCTGGGAGCGGCTATCGTGGTCTTGAATCTGTTGAAGATCAAGTCTCCACGGATATCCGCGACGTAGTTTAGGCTTCCAAATCTGACCTGGTGGCCAGGGGCGTAGATTTAGATCTGCTCCAGATGGCCAAGCAAGTTGGCCTGCAGTGCGAAGCCGCCGAACACGAAGATCTGTCCGAGGAGGAAGACTTCCCCTATGACAGCTACGTTGTGGATGATTGAAGGAGCCATCAAACCTTTTGAGGATGGCACGGTGGAACTCTCAATGAAAGCACGAATGTCGGTGTCAAAACCGGCGGATCTCAGGTAGGGGGTCCCAAACTGTGCGTCTAAGGTCGATGGTAACAGGAGACAGGGGACACGATGTTTACCCAGGCTCGGGCCCTCTCTATGGAGGTAATACCCTACTTCCTGCTTGATTGATCTTGATGAATATGAGTATTACAAGAGTTGATCTACCACAAGATTGAGATGGCTAAACCCTAAAAGTCTAGTCCGGCTATGATTATTCGGGGCTATCTACGGACCTAGCCCTCCGGTTTGTATAGACACAGGAGGGACCTAGGTTTACACAGGGTCGGTTACAGAGAAAGGAATATCCATATTTGATCGCCAAGCTTGCCTTCCACGCCAAGGGGAGTCCCATCCGGACACGGGTAGAGTCTTCAGTCTTCAAATCTTCACGGCCCATCAGTCTGGCCCATATTAGTAGGTCAGACGCCCGAGGACCCCTTAGTCCAGGACTCCCTCGCCAACAATTAATGGAAACTTAGCATCGAGCTAGCACAAGAAGTAGATGATGATCAGATGAACACGGACCACACTAGGGAATCCGTCGGTGATGAATTCATCAATCCCAAACGGTTGAATACTAGCAAGCGTTTTCCCATAACACACACGGCCTATTCCATCACAAATAGGTCGGATGGATCAACTGTATGCCACGTATCGCACATTGTCAAAAAGTAATGCGGTAGATCTTCTTTAACATGTGTTAAAAATTAAAAAAATTAAAAACAAGGACCTCGTGGTTAAATTAGCTGAGGGAATGGGGCATTTCAGTCATTTGACCGAAATGACGCATCCCATCACCTAATTTAACATCGACACAACTTCCCATCCAGTCACCCATCCGATGGCTGCTCCAGCCTGAGCACACTTAACTTGATAGTTTTCTTACATGAGCTACTGGTGGAACAGCTAGTCCTTGCTGATAGGAATGCCTCTTCACATCCTTATAGCATATCTGGATGACCGCTCGTCCCTCAGTGGCCAATAGATGTTGTGTAGACAGAGCATATCACATACGTCTTATTAGAAGCAATCGTCTGCGTTATTATCGGTCTTCACAGACATTTCTTATTACAGACATGTTTGCCGCGTATCACACACATCTTGTTATATTGAACCGTTTCTGTTCTATTGCCTAACCATAAACAGTTCATCCGAGTGAACCGTATGCTGACCGTTTCTTTTGTGTTGCCTAATCACACACAGTTCATCCCAGTGAACCATATGCTGTATATCGCACACGCCTTCATCTGGCTGCCCGTTTCTTTTGTTCCTCCTCATCGCAAACAGTTAATTGAACTGAACCGTATGCCCTTCATCGCACACGCAACTAAAACCTGAACCGTGTTTGATGCATCTGTCATCGCAAACGTTTTATACATTTATGACGGTTTTCATACAACACTGTTTGCGATTATTGCATCGCACATAGTTTCTCAAAGGGTCTCTGATCGTAGTGTCACGTTAGCAGCATCTTGTAGTAGTGGAAGCTAATATGATGATCATGAAACTTCAGATCAAGTTACTACCGAACCTCATAAGTCAACCAGAGTACGGTCCGCACCAGAGTGGTACGGTAATCCTGTTCTGGAGGTCATGTTACAAGACCATGATGAACCTACAAACTATGAGGAAGCGATGATGAGCCCAGATTCCATGAAATGGCTTGAGACCATGAAATCTAAGATGGGATCCATGTATGAGAAAAAAGTGTGGACTTTGGTTGACTTGCCCGATGATCGGCAAGCCATAGAGAATAAATGGACCTTCAAGAAGAAGACTGGCACTGACGGTAATGTTACTGTCTACAAAGCTTGACTTGTTGTGAAAGGTTTTTGACAAGTTCAAGGAGTTGACTACGATGAGACCTTCTCACCCATAGTGATGCTTAAGTCTGTCTGAATCATGTTAGCAATTGCCGCATTTTATGATTGTGAAATTTGGCAAATGGATGTCAAAACTGCATTCCTTAATGGATTTCTTAAAGAAGAGTTGTATATGATGCAACCAGAAGGTTTTGTCCATCCTAAAGGTGCTAACAAAGTATGCAAGCTCTAGTGATCCATTTATGGACTGGTGCAAGCCTCTCGGAGTTGGAATATACGCTTTGATAGTGTGATCAAAGCATATGGTTTTACACAGACTTTTGGAGAAGCCTGTATTTACAAGAAAGTGAGGGGGAGCACTGTAGCATTTCTAATATTATATGTGGATGATATATTGTTGATTGGAAATAATACAGAATTTTTGGATAGCATAAAAGGATACTTGAATAAGAATTTTTCAATGAAAGACCTCGGTGAAGCTGCTTATATATTGGGCATCAAGATCTATAGTGATAGATCAAGACGCTTAATTGGACTTTCACAAAGCACATACCTTGATAAAGTTTTGAAGAACTTCAAAATGGATCAGTCAAAGAAAGGGTTCTTACCTGTGTTACAACGTGTGAAGTTGAGTCGGACTCAATGCCCGACCACTTCAGAAGATAGAGAGAAAATGAAAGTCATTCCCTATGCCTCAGCCATAGGTTCTATCATGTATGCAATGTTGTGTACCAGACCTAATGTGTGCCTTGCTATAAGTTTAGCAGGGAGGTACCAAAGTAATCTAGGAGTGGATCACTAGACAGCAGTCAAGAATATCCTGAAATACCTGAAAAGAACTAAGGATATGTTTGTCGTCTATGGAGGTGACAAAGAGCTTGTAGTAAATGGTTACGATGATGCAAGCTTTGACACTGATCCGGATGACTCAAAGTCGCAAATCGGATACGTATTTATATTGAATGGTGGAGTTGTAAGTTGGTGCAGTTCCAAGCGGAGCGTTGTGGCGGGATCTACATGTGAAGCGGAGTACATAGCTGCTTCGGAAGCAGCAAATGAAGGAGTTCATATCCAATCTAGGTGTAATACCTAGTGCATTGGGTCCAATGAAAATCTTTTGTGACAATACTGGAGCAATTACCTTAGCGAAGGAATTCAGATTTCACAAGAGAACCAAACACATCAAGAGACGCGTCAATTCTATCTGCCATCAAGTCAAGGAGGGAGACATAGAGATTTGCAAAATACATACGAATCTGAATTTTGCAGACCCGTTAACTAAGCCTCTTTCATGAGCAAAACATGATCAACAACAAGACTCCATGGGTGTTAGAATCATTACTTTGTAATCCAGATTATTGACTCTAGTGCAAGTGGGAGACTGAAGGAAATATGCCCTAGAGGCAATAATAAAGTCATTAATTATATTTCCTTATATCATGATAAATGTTTATTATTCATGCTAGAATTGTATTAACCAAAAACTTAGTACATGTGTGAATACATAGACAAAACAAAGTGTCCCTAGTATGCCTTTACTTGACTAGCTCGCTCATTAAAGATGGTTAAGTTTCCTGACCATAGACATGTGTTGTCATTTGATGAACGGGATCACATCATTAGAGAATGATGTGATGGACAAGACCCATCCGCTAGCTTACCATAACGATCGTTAAGTTTTATTGCTATTGCTTTCTTCATGACTTATACATATTCCTCTGACTATGAGATTATGCAACTTCCGAATACCGGAGAAACACCTTGTGTGTTATCAAATGTCACAACGTAACTGGGTGATTCTAAAGATGCTCTACAGGTGTCTCCAAAGGTGTTTGTTGGGTTGGCATAGATCAAGATTAGAATTTGTCACTCCGAGTATCAGAGAGGTATCTCTGGGCCCTCTCGGTAATGCACATCACTATAAGATGAGTTAGTTGCGGGATGATGCATTACGGAACGAGTAAAGAGACCTGCCGGTAACAAGATTGAACTAGGTATGATGATACCAACAATCGAATCTCGGGCAAGTAACATATCGATGACAAAGGGAATAACGTATGTTGTTATTGCGGTTTGACCGATAAAGATCTTCATAGAATATGTAGGAACCAATATGAGCATCCAGGTTCCGCTATTGGTTATTGACCGGATATGTTGTAACACCCTCAATGCGACTATATCTCCCACGTGTCGAGGCACGACTTAGAGGCATAATCGCATTGAAGGCATATGTCGCAAGTTAGGCAATCTTCACAACATCCCATGTAATATAAATCATAAAGGGGAGATAACATAGTTGGCTTACACTCGCCACGTCAATCAAGTACATAAATAACATTACATCAACCAAACACTCATGGCCCGACTACGGCGCCAAAATAAAAGAGAACCCAACATGGGACACGGTCCCAATCACCCCCAACTGGGCACCACTACTGATCATCAGGAAAGGAAACATAGTAACATTGAGAGTCCTCGTCGAACTCCCACTTGAGCTCAAGCGCGTCTCCTGGAGCGGAATCATCAGGCCCTGCATCTGGTGTAATAGTAATCTGTGAGCCACAGGGACTCAGCAATCTCGCACCCTCACGATCAAGACTATTTAAGCTTAAAGGTATGGCAAGGTCAATATGTGGAGCTGCAGCAAGCGACTAGCAAGTATGGTGGCTAACTTATTTGCAAAAGAGAGCGAGAAGAGGAAGCAAAGCGCGAGCGAGAAACTAGAGAACAACCTGCGCAAACATAACTCCAACACCGTGTCCACTTCCCGGACTCCGCCGAGAAGAGGCCATCACGGTAACACACTCAGTTGATTCATTTTAATTAAATTAAGGTTCAAGTTATCTACAATCGGACATTAACAAATTCCCATCTGCCCATAACCGCGGGCACGGCTTTCGAAAGTTCAAATCCCTGCAGGGGAGTCCCAACTTAGCCCATGACAAGCTCTCACGGTCAACGAAGGAATAGACCTCCTCCCAAGACGTTCCGATCAGACTCGGTATCTCGGTTATTCAAGACACTTCGATAGGTTAAAACAAGACCAGCAACACCGCCCGAATGTGCCGACAAATCCCGATAGGAGCTGCACATATCTCTTTCTCAGGGCACACTCAGATTGTCTAAACTTCCAGTAGGCCAGCCCAGAGTTGCCCCTGGTAGCCACCGGCGGCTGACAGTTTGGACCAACACTCAGAGGAGCACTGGCCCGGGGGGGTTTAAAATAAGATGACCCTTGAGTCTGCAGAACCCAAGGGAAAGAAAAGGCTAGGAGGCAAATGGTAAAACCAAGGTTGGGCATTGCTAGAAAAGCTTTAATTAAGGCGAACTATCAAGGGGTTCCCATTATAACCCAACCGCGTAAGGAACGCAAAATCCGGGAACATAACACCGATATGACGGAAACTAGGGCGGCAAGAGTGGAACAAAACACTAGGGGAGAGGCCGAGCCTTCCACCCTTTAACAAGTATATAGATGCATTAAGATAACAATATAATATGATGATATTCCAACAAGTAAATAAATGTTCCAACAAGGAACAGCCTCCAATCTTCACCTGCAGCTAGCAACGCTATAAGAGGGGCTGAGCAAAGCGGTAACATAGCCAATCAACGGTTTGCTAGGACATGGTGGGTTAGAGGTTTGACATGGCAATTTGGGAGGCTTGAAAGCAAGTGGTAGACATCGTAGCATTGGCATAGCAAAAGAGCGAGCAAACTAGCATAGCAAAGATAGTAGTGATTTTGAGGGTATGATCATCTTGCCTGCACAGTTGTCAGAGTTGACTGGATCCTCGAAAGCAAACTCAACAGGCTCCTCGTTAGCGAACTCGTCTCCTGGCTCTACCCAAACAAGACAAACAAGCAACAAGGACACAATCAACCACGTGCAAGGATCAAACAACATGATGCAATGATGATATGCTATGCGGGATGCAAAATGCAAGATATGACAGGAAATACAAGATCCTGGCCTCAACTTGGAAAACCAAGTGTGCCACTAGAAAGATGAGATGAAATCGCTTGAAAACGATATAAAGAACGCCGGAATCGAGTTACGGTTTGGAAATGGCAAGCGATTCAAATATGACCACGTTCTGCAATTTACAGCAAGTGGCCATCTAAATGCAATGAGATGAACATGCTACAGCACCCAAACATGACAACAAAAATACATGGCAGGGATGCATACAAGATGCTTAACAAAAGTCTAGCACTGAGCTACGGCCAATTCATCCATTAACAGGTTCAAACAAACATGGCAAAATTGCATATGGCAAACAGATCTCAGACTTAGTGAAATCAACACTTGTCTGGAATTTTAGATCAGGTAGCACTCTTCGGAGCAACAAAACTATATGCTACAGGACCTGAACATAGCAAAGTAAAACATGGCATGGAGCTACTCAAAGATCTTAACAAAAGTACCTTAGTGAACTTAAGCCAAAAGGGATCAGAAAATACAATTGCAAGCATGTGAACATAGCAAAAACATAATCGGATTTCAGACTTAGTGAAAACTGACACATGCTGAAACATAACTCAAGTAGGCATGTTTACGAGCTCGATGCACTCACTACGGTGCAAGTCATGACAAGCTAGGCATACATCCATCAAGAAGGCACAAAATGCAAGCTAGACATGGCAAGAACAATAACATAGCATGCACGGATCAACTACAACGTCATCGGCAAAATTGCAAACAAGTTGACAATCTGCCCAGATTCACAAAGTAGCAAAAGTAGAGCTCGATTGACTCAAGCTAGGGTGCTCCATAATTGCAAACAAAGACATGGATGGATAGAGCACTACAATATTAACAAAACAACCTTACTGATCATCCTCAATAGAGGCACAGATCTCTAGGAAACAACATGAACAAATGGCATCATGAGATAAACAGCTCAAGGACTTAGTGGAAATGCTAAGTCCCTGAAATCAGAATTACTAAGTGCACCACTTTGCAAGCTTGCACAAGACACCACACACATCAAAAAAATACATGGGTTGCACCTCTGGAAAGATGACAAAACCCTTAACAAAACATATGTAGAGCACCAGGGCATATCATGCACACATTAATCATGGAAAAAATGACAAAAAGCTAAATGGAGTAGCAGATCTGACAATTATCTCAAGTAGCCCTCTTCTAATAGCATTTCGGGCATCAAGATGAACTCAAATGAAAATGATGCAATGGAATGAACTGATGTACTCTCTGAGATGAACATTTTGATATGCTATATGCATGAATCGGAGCTACAGATGCAAAGTTACGGGGCTATGAACAGGGGCACTTGAGCTAGGGTTAGGAGAGAAAAAGTCAACCGAAAATTCCAGATCTGATATCTGCACGCGGATCGAGGACGGCCGGCGAGGTACTGTTCACCGGCGGGGGAGAGAGCTCGCCGGAGTCCGGCCGGAGGAGGATGAAGACGGAGAGGCAGCGCCGGCCTCGGGCGGCGTGGGCAGAGGAGACGGGC
>NC_057812.1:192775459-192784905 GCF_018294505.1 Triticum aestivum | reverse complement strand
GGGGCCGGGCGCGGTGCGGCGGCGGCTGCTTCGGGCCGCGGGGGCCCTCCCTGGGCCTCCCGGGCCGGTGAAGTGGGGCGAGGCGGCGGCGAGTGAGGAGGCGACACGTGGCGGCAGTGGGATTGGCCCGGACATGTCCGTCGGTGGGATTTTTTGTCCGGCGGCGCGCGATGGTGAGATCTAGGGTTTGGGGGAGGAGGAGACCCGGGATTCGGGGGGGTCTTTAAATAGGCATAGAGGGAGCTAGGAGAGTCCAAATGAGGTGTGGTTTTCAGCCACGCGATTGTGATCGAACGCTCTAGATGATGGAGTAGGTTTAGGTGGGTTTTGGGCCAAATTGGAGGAGTGTTGGGCTGCAACACACACGAGGCCTTTTCGGTCCCTCGGTTAACCGTTGGAGTATCAAACGAAGTCCAAATGATACGAAACTTGACAGGCGGTCTACCGGTAGTCAACCAAGGCGGCTTGGCAAGTCTCGGTCCAATCCGGAAATGTTTAATCCCCACAGATGAAAGAAAGCTAGAAATGACCACCAGAGGAGAACGAAGCGCTGGAATGCAAAATGGACAACGGGGAAAATGCTCGAATGCATGAGATGAACATGTATGCAAATGCAATGCACATGATGACAAGATATGCGATGCATGACAACGATAACAACACATAGAGACAAAGAACCCGAACACGAGAAAATAAAATAAATTAACGCCGAAACGGCAAGAGTTGGAGTACAAATTGGGAAAGTTACATCCGGGGTGTTACAACACTCCACCACTACGAAAGGATCTCGTCCCGAGATCTAGGACTGAAAGAACGCCGGATACTCAGAACGGAGGTGATCCTCACGTTCCCAGATAGCTTCACGATCGGAATGGTGTGACCACTTGACTTTGAGAAATTTGATTGACTTGTTGTGAGTCTTGCGTTCAGTCTCTTCAAGAATAGCAACTGGGTGCTCACGATAAGAGAGATCTTCTTGGAGCTCAATGTCCTTGAAGTTGACGGTGCGGTCAGGAGTCTTGAAGCACTTTCGGAGCTGAGAGACATGGAACACGTCATGAACAATTGCAAAGTTTGAGGGAAGCTCGAGTTGATAGACGAGGTCGCCTCTCTTGCTGACAATCTTGAAAGGTCCCACGTATCTGGGGGCAAGCTTCCCTTTGATACCGAAGCGACGAGTATCTTTCATAGGAGAGACGCGGAGGTAAACATGATCTCCGATCTCGAAAGCCAAATCACGGTGCTTACTATCATAGTAGCTCTTCTAGCGGGATTGGGCTGCTTTGAGGTTATCATGAATGACTTTGCACATTTCCTCTGCCTCTGTGATTAAGTCATTACCCAAAAGCTGACGTTCACCGGTTTCAGACCAGTTGAGAGGGGTACGGCACTTCCTGCCATACAGAATTTCAAATGGGGCCTTGCTCGAACTTGCTTGAAAACTGTTGTTGTAGGAGAATTCATCATAAGGAAGACAATCCTCCCACTTCATGCCGAAGGAGATCACACAAGCCCTGAGCATATCTTCAAGAATCTGGTTGACACGCTCGACTTGACCACTGGTTTGAGGATGGAAAGCTATGCTGAAGCGGATGTTGGTGCCCATGGCCTTCTGAAAAGAATCCCAAAACTTGGATGTAAAGATGCTGCCACGGTCTGAAGAGATCACTTGTGGAATACCGTGCAGAGAGACAATACGAGAGGTATAGAGTTCTGCCAATTGAGCTGCAGTGATCGACTCTTTGATAGGCAGAAAATGAGACACTTTAGTGAGTTTGTCGATGACAACGAATATAGCATCATTGCCACGCTTGGACTTTGGAAACCCAATCACGAAGTCCATTTCAATTTGGTCAAACTTCCATTCTGGAATGGCAAGAGGTTGGAGGAGACCAGCTGGCGTGTTCTGCCTTCACTCTTCTGCAGACATCACATTCATTCACGAATTGAGCAATCTCGCGCTTCATTCGAGTCCACCAATAAGCTTGCTTAAGGTCCTGATACATCTTCGTGCTCCCAGGGTGGATGGAGAGAAGATAATTGTGAGCCTCATTCATGATCACTTTACGGAGGTCACCTTTGGGTACAACAATACGATCCTCGAAGAAGAGAGTGTCCTTGTCATCAAGGCGGTAGCACTTGTACTTGGGTTGACTCTTGGCAATTCCAATCTTCACCTTTTTCACCATAGCATCAAGAAGCTGGGCTTGGCGAATCTGATCTTCCAAGGTAGGAGAGACTAGAAGGTTGGCGAGGAAACCTTGAGGAACCACTTGCAGATTAAGTTTGCGGAAAGCTTCACAAAGCTCGGGTTGATAAGGCTTGAGAATCAGACTGTTGCAGTAAGCTTTCCTGCTCAATGCATCAGCAATCACATTGGCCTTGCCTGGAGTATACTCGATACTCGGATTATACTCTTGAATCATTTCGACCCATCGGGTTTGCCTGAGGTTGGGATTAGGCTGAGTGAAGATGTACTTGAGACTCTTGTGATCAGTGAAAATGTCCACTTTTCTTCCCAATAGAAGATGTCTCCAAGTCAAAAGAGCATGCACAACTACCGCCAACTCGAGATCATGAGTGGGGTAGTTCTTCTCATTAGGCTTCAACTGGCGAGAGGTATAAGCAACAACTTTCTTCTCTTGCATCAATACTGCGCCAAGACCTTGGAGAGAGGCATCACAAAAGACCTCGTACGGCTTGGATTCATCAGGCGGAGTCAGAACTGGAGCAGTGATCAATTTGTCTTTCAAAGTGTTGAAAGCAATGTCACACTCCGGAGACCAAACGTACTTGACGTGCTTCTGGAGAAGATTTGACAGAGGCTTCGCGATCTTAGAAAAGTTATCAACGAATCTTCAACAATAACTTGCAAGACCGAGGAAGCTACGGAGTTGCTTCACGTTCTGAGGAGGTTCCCAATTCACAATTGCAGACACCTTCTCAGGATTCACGGCAATACCTTTGGCAGAGATGATATGACCAAGATAAAGAACCTCATCAAGCCAAAATTCACACTTGGAGAACTTGGCGTAGAACTTATGTTCCCTGAGCTTATCGAGAACCAAACGCAAGTGCTTGGCATGATCTTCCTTGTTCTTGGAGAAAACCAGAATGTCGTCGAGATAGACCAAAACGAAGTCATTGGTGTAGGCGTTGAAGATGAAGTTGATCATGCGAGAGAACGTCGGAGGAGCGTTGACGAGGCCAAAAGACATGACAGTGTATTCATATGAACCGAAGCTTGTCCTGAAAGCCATCTTGGGAATATCTTGCTCACGGATTTGAATCTGATGATAACCCATACGGAGATCAAGCTTGGAGAATACTTGGGAACCTTTGAGTTGTTCGAACAGCTCATTGATGTTGGGAAGTGGGTATTTGTTCTTGATGGTCTTTTTGTTCACTGGACGGTAATCAACACAAAGTCGGTCCGTTCCATCCTTCTTCTTCACAAAAAGAACACCACAACCCCACGGAGAAGAACTAGGCCGGATGAGACCCATTTTCTCTTGAATATCGAGTTGCTTCTTCAGCTCCTTCAACTCTTCAGGTCCAAGCTTGTAAGGACGCTTGCACACATGTTCCGTGTCAGGCTCAAGATCAATAACGAATTCAACTGGCCGATGCGGAGGCATTCCTGGAAGCTCTTCTGGAAAGACGTCTTGATATTCGCAAACGACTGGAATTTGAGATATAGCATCCAATTCACCCTTCTCATTGAGAGAAAACAGACGGATGGTATTATCCCGAGCGGCAAAGACAATTACATCCTCAGACGAATGAGTCAATTGAATCTGCCTGGCAGCACAATCAAGATGTGCCTTGTGCTTACAAAGCCAATCCGTTCCGAGAATAAGATCAATATCCGAGTTACCAAGGATCATTGGAGAAGCCATAAACTTGAAATCACCCATCGAGATAGAAATATCCGGAACCTCATAGTTAGCGAGCAAACATTTACCGGAGAGACAACTGCTAATGGCTTATGCATAACTTGAGAAAACCACCCATGCTTAGATGCAAAAGGTCTGGAGATAAAGCAATGCGATGCACCAGTGTCAAAAAGAACTTTTGCAGGAACATCGTTAACAGGAAGGTTACCCATGATGACATCTGATGAATACTCTGCCTGAGCTGCATTCACCATATTGACCTTGGCGTACTTGGGGTTATGCTTGACCGCAGCTGTACTTGCCGATCTGATAGGAGGAGGAGGAGGAAGACGCCTCTGGTTGAAACACTTGTTGGCATAGTGCCCCTTCTGTTGGCACTTGTTGCATGTGACCTCTGAAAGCGGACGGTGATACGGAGCACTCGATCTTGGAGCTTGAGACGAAGTCTTGTTCTGAAAGCCAGGGTTGGGTGGGTGGGAAGATCCACTGCCACCTTTGCTCTTCTGCTGATACGGCTGACGGAACGGAGGAGGAGGAAGCCAATACTTTTGCTGCTTGGCCACTTGAGTAGATGAAGAAGAAGTAACATCTCTGAATCGCTTCTTGGAAGCATCACACCTCAATTGAGCAGCCTCTTGCTTTAATGCCATGTTGTAGAACTCATCGTATCTCAAGGGCTCAAAGAGAACAAGAGCGAGCTAGATTTCTTCTCTGAGACCACCCTGAACTGGTATATCATGCTCTTCCCATCAGGGACGTCCTGCTTGGCAAAGCGGGCGAGCTTCTGGAACAACTTGTTGTAATTATAGACAGACAAAGAGCCTTGCTTCAGGTTGTGGAATTCCTCACGCTTGCTTTCAATCACGCTCTGAGGAATATGATGAGCTCAGAAATCTCGACGGAAATCATCCCAAGTGATAACACGTCCACCTCTGGAGTCCTTGTACTGCTGGAACCATTCTGCAGCTTGATCTTTGAGTTGGAAGGAAGCGAACTTGACAAAGTCCTCAGGCCTGACGTTACTGCACTCGAAATGCTTGCACAGATCCACTAGCCAATCGTCAGCATCGGTTGCCTCAACACAATTGCTGAAAGTCTTTGGCCCATTAGCAAGGAACTGGTTGAGTGAAGCAAAGTGATTCTGATTGTTGCCTTGGTTCCCTTGGTTTCCTTGATTGCGCTCTTGGAGAATTTGCATGATCAACTGTGTGTTTGCATTGGTAGCGGCCATCACAGCTTGCCATGCCTCCGAAGGAGGTGGAGGTGGTAGCGGATTAGGATTCGGAGTCGTGCGCGTTGGAGGAGCCATCCTGAAGAGGTTGACCACCATTAGCACATTGATAGATAAATATTGAAGCTGAATCCAACGGAATGAAAATTGCAACATATAGTCTTCACAGCCGAACAAAATGAACGAATGCATTCCTCTTGAAATGGTCACATATCCATAAATTGAGAAGTCACGTAGAATTAAGGTAGAGAAATAAATCAACAAGGTGCAGATCAAGAACGAATAATCAGTAAGAAATCCCAATCTCAAACCAATATCCGTGGAAGAAGAACTAGAGCTACTAGAATTTCCACCTATGAAACTCCCGAACCTTTCCGGTTATGCAATCAGGTGTTGGGGATACAGGGGAAGCATAATATCTCACCCAAACTATCAAATCCTACATCCAGCTGTATCCATCCTTCAACACATAACCAAGAAACCTTCGGAAACCATCTACCTCAACCTTCGAAAAGCATCCGTTATGCAAGTTATGGCGATACTCCCGAACTCCCGCCCCAGTACTGGGTGGCGTCAAGGTTATCTCACCAATGAACTGCATAAAAGAGATTTTCGATGTCGACGTACTAAACTCAGGTATTCCAGAATTGCAACGATAAAATTATGATGACAACACCTCAGAGCTCAACTCCCCGGGACACTTCCACTAAACCCCTGACAGGAGGCACCAAGACAATGTTCTCATCATAAAACCATCGGAACGATTCCAAGATACCCGCGTGATCCTAAAAAAAATTTAGTGAAATTTGAGAAGAGAAGAGTCAAAACTCTACGTCAGGATGCCTTACCAGAGCGATGAGGAGACTGGGAAGTAAAAAAGAATTCCTAAACTCTCTGATATATAATTCCTAAATGACTCAAAACATTTTTCTAGACACAACTCGGCCGCTAAAAACGATCAAGCAATGGGGATCCTAAGGTCGGGGAAGGCTCTGATACCAACTTGTAACACCCTCGATGCGACTATATCTCCCACGTGTCGAGGCACGACTTAGAGGTATAATCGCATTGAAGGCATATGTCGCAAGTTAGGAAATCTTCACAACATCCCATGTAATATAAACATAAAGGGGAGATAACATAGTTGGCTTACACTCGCCACGTCAATCAAGTACATAAATAACATTACATCAACCAAACACTCATGGCCCGACTATGGCGCCAAAATAAAAGAGAACCCAACATGCGACACGGTCCCAATCACCCCCAACTAGGCACCACTACTGATCATCAGGAAAGGAAACATAGTAACGTTGAGAGTCCTCGTCGAACTCCCACTTGAGCTCAAGCGCGTCTCCTGGAGCGGAATCATCAGGCCCTGCTTCTGGTGTAATAGTAATCTGTGAGCCACAGGGACTCAACAATCTCGCACCCTCGCGATCAAGACTATTTAAGCTTAAAGGTATGGCAAGGTTAATATGTGGAGCTGCAGCAAGCGACTAGCAAGTATGGTGGCTAAGTTATTCGCAAAAGAGAGCGAGAAGAGGAGGCAAAGCGCGAGCGAGAAACTAGAGAACAACCTGCGCAAACATAACTCCAACACCGTGTCCACTTCCCGGACTCCGCCGAGAAGAGGCCATCACGGTAACACACTCAGTTGATTCATTTTAATTAAATTAAGGTTCAAGTTATCTACAATCGGACATTAACAAATTCCCATCTGCCCATCACCGCGGGCACGGCTTTCGAAAGTTCAAATCCCTGCAGGGGAGTCCCAACTTAGCCCATGACAAGCTCTCACGGTCAATGAAGGAATAGACCTCCTCCCAAGACGTTCCGATCAGACTCGGTATCTCGGTTATTCAAGACACTTCGACAGGTTAAAACAAGACCAGCAACACCGCCCGAATGTGCTGACAAACCTCGATAGGAGCTGCACATATCTCTTTCTCAGGGCACACTCAGATTGTCTAAACTTCCGGTAGGCCAGCCCAGAGTTGCCCCTGGTAGCCACCGGCGGCTAACAGTTTGGACCAACACTCAGAGGAGCACTGGCCCGGGGGGGTTTAAAATAAGATAACCCTTGAGTCTGCAGAACCCAAGGGAAAGAAAAGGCTAGGAGGCAAATGGTAAAACCAAGGTTGGGCATTGCTGGAAAAGCTTTAATCAAGGCGAACTATCAAGGGGTTCCCATTATAACCCAACCGCATAAGGAACGCAAAATCTGGGAACATAACACGGATATGACAGAAACTAGGGCGGCAAGAGTGGAACAAAACACTAGGCGAGAGGCCGAGCCTTCCACCCTTTACCAAGTATGTAGATGCATTAAGATAACAAGATAATATGATGATATCCCAACAAGTAAATAAATGTTCCAACAAGGAACGGCCTCCAATCTTCACCTGTAGCTAGCAACGCTATAAGAGGGGCTGAGCAAAGCGGTAACATAGCCAATGAACGGTTTGCTAGGACATGGTGGGTTAGAGGTTTGACATGGCAATTTGGGAGGCTTGAAATCAAGTGGTAGACATCGTAGCATTGGCATAGCAAAGATAGTAGTGATTTTGAGGGTATGATCATCTTGCCTGCACAGTTGTCAGAGTTGACTGGATCCTCGAAAGCAAACTCAACGGGCTCCTCGTTAGCGAACTCGTCTCCTGGCTCTACCCAAACAATACAAACAAGCAACAAGGACACAATCAACCACGTGCAAGGATCAAACAACATGATGCAATGATGATATGCTATGCGGGATGCGATGCAGGATGCAAAATGCAAGATATGACAGGAAAAACAAGATCCTGGCCTCAACTTGGAAAACCAAGTGTGCCACTGGAAAGATGAGATGAAATCGCTTGAAAACGATATAAAGAACGCTGGAATCGGAGTTACGGTTTGGAAATGGCAAGCGATTCAAATATGACCACGTTCTGCAATTTACAGCAAGTGGCCATCTAAATGCAATGAGATGAACATGCTACAGCACCCAAACATGACAACAAAAATACATGGCAGGGATGCATACAAGATGCTTAACAAAAGTCTAGCACTGAGCTACGGCCAATTCATCCATTAACAGGTTCAAACAAACATGGCAAAATTGCATATGGCAAACAGATCTCAGACTTAGTGAAATCAACACTTGTCTGGAATTTTAGATCAGGTAGCACTCTTCGGAGCAACAAAACTATATGCTACAGGACCTGAACATGGCAAAGTAAAACAGGGCATGGAGCTACTCAAAGATCTTAACAAAAGTACCTTAGTGAACTTAAGCCAAAAGGGATCAGAAAATACAATTGCAAGCATGTGAACATAGCAAAAACATAATCGGATTTCAGACTTAGTGAAAACTGACACATGCTGAAACATAACTCAAGTAGGCATGTTTACGAGCTCGATGCACTCACTACGGTGCAAGTCATGACAAGCTACACATACACCCATCAAGAAGGCACAAAATGCAAGCTAGACATGGCAAGAACAATAACATAGCATGCACGGATCAACTACAACATCAACGACAAAATTGCAAACAAGTTGACAATCTGCCCAGATTCACAAAGTAGCAAAAGTAGAGCTCGATTGACTCAAGCTAGGGTGCTCCATAATTGCAAACAAAGACATGGATGGATAGAGTACTACAATATTAACAAAACAACCTTACTGATCATCCTCAAAAGAGGCACGGATCTCTAGGAAACAACATGAACAAATGGCATCATGAGATAAACAGCTCAAGGACTTAGTGGAAATGCTAAGTCCCTGAAATCAGAATTACTAAGTGCACCACTTCGCAAGCTTGCACAAGACACCACACACATCACAAAAATACATGGGTTGCACCTCTGGAAAGATGACAAAACCCTTAACAAAACATATGTAGAGCACCAGGGCATATCATGCACACATTAATCATGGAAAAAATGACAAAAAGCTAAATGGAGTAGCAGATCTGACAATTATCTCAAGTAGCCCTCTTCTAATAGCATTTAGGGCATCAAGATGAACTCAAATGAAAATGATACAATGGAATGAACTGATGTACTCTCTGAGATGAACATTTTGATATGCTATATGCATGAATCGGAGCTACGGATGCAAAGTTACGGGGCTATGAACAGGGGCAGTTGAGCTAGGGTTAGGAGAGAAAAAGTCAACCGAAAATTCCAGATCTGAGATCTGCACGTGGATCGAGGACGGCTGGCGAGGTACTGTTCACCGGCGGGGGAGAGAGCTCGCCGGAGTCCGGTCGGAGGAGGATGAAGACGGAGAGGCGGCGCCGGCCTCGGGCGGCGTGGGCGGAGGAGACGGGC
>NC_057812.1:192679382-192775002 GCF_018294505.1 Triticum aestivum | reverse complement strand
CGGGCCGGCGAAGTGGGGCGAGGCGGCGGCGAGTGAGGAAGCGACACGTGGCGGCAGCGGGGTCGGCCCGGACGTGTCCGTCGATGGGATTTTTGTCCGGCGGTGCATGATGGTGAGATCTAGGGTTTGGGGGAGGAGGAGACCCGGGATTCGGGGGGTCTTTAAATAGGCATAGAGGGAGCTAGGAGAGTCCAAATGAGGTGCGGTTTTCGGCCACGCGATCGTGATCGAACGCTCTAGATGATGGAGCAGGTTTAGTGGGTTTTGGGCCAAATTGGAGGGGTGTTGGGCTGCAACACACACGAGGCCTTTTTGGTCCCTCGGTTAACTGTTGGAGTATCAAACAAAGTCCAAATGATACGAAACTTGACAGGCGGTCTACCGGTAGTCAACCAAGGCCGCTTGGCAAGTCTCTGTCCAATCCGGAAATGTTTAATCCCCACACATGAAAGAAAGCTAGAAATGACCACCGGAGGAGAACGAAACGCCGGAATGCAAAACGGACAACGGGGAAAATGCTCGAATGCATGAGACGAACACGTATGCAAATGCAATGCACATGATGACAAGATATGAGATGCATGACAACGATAACAACACACGGAGACAAAGAACCCGAACCTGAGAAAATAAAATAACTTAACACCGAAACAGCAAGAGTTGGAGTACAAATTGGGAAAGTTACATCCGGGGTGTTACAGATGTGTCTTGGTCATGTCTACATAGTTCTCGAACCCGTAGGGTCCGCACGCTTAATGTTCGATGACGATTTGTATTATGAGTTATGTGTTTTGGTGACCGAAGTTTGTTCGAAGTCCCGGATGAGATCACGGACATGACGAGGAGTCTTTACATGGTTGATAGGTAAAGGTTCATATATTGGAAGGTAGCATTTGGACATTGGAATGATTCTGAGTGATTCGGGTATTTTACATGTGTACCGAGGGGTTACCGGAACCCCCGGGGGGAATTAATGGGGCTACATGGGCCTTAGTGGAAAGAGAGGAGGGACGCAAGGGGTGGCCGCCCCCCATGGCAGTCTGAATTGGACTAGGGAGGGGGCGACGCCCCCCTTTCCCTCTCTCTCCCTCTCCTTCCTTTTCCCTCCGGTGAAGAAAGGAAAAGGGGGGCGAGTCCTACTAGGACTAGAAGTCCTAGTAGGACTCCCCCCTTGGCGCGCCCCCTCTAGGCAGGCCGCGTCCTCCTCCCCTCCTTTATATACGGGGGCGGGGGGCACCCCAAAGACACATCAATTGTTCTCTTAGCCGTGTGCGGTGCCCCCCCCCCCTCCACAGTTTACTCCTCCGGTCATAGCGTCGTAGTGCTTAGGCGAAGCCCTGCACGGATCACATAACCATCACCATCACCATGCCGTCGTGCTGACAGAACTCTCCCTCGACCCTCTACTGGATCAAGAATTCGAGGGACGTCATCGAGCTGAACGTGTGCTGAACTCGGAGGTGCGGTACGTTCGGTACTAGATCGGTTGGATCGTGAAGACGTTCAACTACATCAACCGTGTTAACCTAACGCTTCCACTTCGGTCTACGAGGGTATGTGGACACACTCTCCCCCTCTTGTTTCTATGCTATGTTTCCCAACAATAGAACAAGACTAATGCCCCTAAGATCATCAAGAGTATATCCAATAGCGGCCTAATGCTTTCTCAGGGTTTTCAATAATCTCTTTTCTTACTGCTTTGAAAGGTTAGCACTAATAATAACAGGACATATCTTCTTTCCATCAAGATTAGCATAGTTTAGTGTATCAGACAATTGTTTTAATTCAAACACAGGATCACCCTTAGGTGGAGGAGCACCTACAAGACTTCCAACAGGCAAATTGTGCTTACGAATAGGTTTTTGTTTGAAGAATATCCAATCTATTTTGTTTCTTTCATTCATATGCATATCATTTTCATGGTCTAGCAAATATTGTTCTAATGGATCGGTAGGAGGCATGGCAATAGAAGCAAGACCAATAATTTCATCCTTACTATGAAATTCTTTATCACGGGGCTGTCTACAGAATTTGGAGAAATTAAACTCATGGGACACATCACCAAAATTAATACTAACAGTTTCTTTAGTGCAATCAATCTTAGCATTAACCGTATTCAGGAAAGGTCTACCAAATATAATCTGACAAAAATCATCTTGTGGGGAACCAAGAACTAGAAAATCATTAGGGTATTTAATTTTCCCACACAAGAATTCAACATCTCTAACAATCCCAAGTGGTGAAATAGTATCTCTATTAGCAAGCTTAATTGTAACATCAATGTCTTCTATTTCAGCAGGAGCAATATCATTAATAATTTATTGATATAAGGTAAACGAAATAACACTCACACTAGCACCCAAATCACATAAGCCATGATAACAATGATCTTCAATTTTAACAGACACAACAGGAATACCCACAACATGTTTATTCTTCTCTTTATCATCGGGTTTAGCAATTCTAGCATCTTAACCACATAAATAAATAACATGCCCATCAATTTTATCAACCAAGAGATCTTTAACCATAGTAACGTTATTATCAAATTTAATTTGTTCAGAGGGTCTAGGTGCTCTAATATTACTTTTATTAACCATAGATGAAACCTTAGCATGTTCCTTTACCCTAACAGGGAAAGGTGGTTTCTCAATATAAGTAGGAACAACTGGATCAACATTGTAAATGATAGTTTCTTCTTTAGATTTAGTTGGTTCTTCTAATTTTACTTCAATGGGGGGATGATACTTAAACCACTTATCCTTTGGGAGATCAACATGGGTAGCAAATGTTTTACAGAAATAAGCTACTATCTCAGAGTCAAGTCCATACTTAGTGCTAAATTCATGAAAAGCATCAGTATCCGTAAAAGATTTAAACAATCAAACTCGAGCTTTATACCTGACTCTTTACCTTTGTCGAGTTCCCAATCTTCATAGTTGTGTTTAACTATTTCCAAAAGATCCCATCTGAATTCAATAGTCTTCTTCATAAAATAACCAACACAAGAAGTATCGAGCATTGATTGATCATTATGATAAAGCTGAGCATAAAAATTATGCATAATAATTTCTCTTGAGAGATCATGATTGGGGCATGAATACATCATTGACTTAAGCCTCCCCCAATCTTGAGCGATACTTTCTCCTTCACGAGGCCAAAAATTGTATATACAATTCCGACCACGACGAACTAGACGCATAGGATAACTTTTTTTGATGACATTCCAATTTTAATCGATTCCAATCCCAGTCTCCAATATCATCACATAGCCTATACCATGTTAATGCCTTTCCCTTCAAAGATAAAGGGAAGACCTTCTTCTTAACTTCATCTCCGGGTAAACCTGCAAGCTTAAATAATCCACAAACTTCATGCACATAGATTAGATGCATATCAGGATGTAGTGTTCCATGTCCTACATAGGGATTAGCTAGCAGTTTCTTTATCATGCCCGAAGGTATCTCATAATAAATATTTTCAGTAGGTGCAGTAGGTTGAGGAGAAACTCTTTGTGCTTCCGATCAAGGTGAAGATACCCCGAAAAACCCCTCAAAGGATGGTTTTCCATAGTAACAAGTAACAATAAATTTCAGCACATAATATAAATTTTTCCTTACCAAATCCCACTCACCAAAAGCGCTTCACTCCCCGGCAATGGCGCTAGAAAAGAGTCTTGATGACCCACAAGTATATGGGATCAATCGTAGTCCTTTCAGTAAGTAAGAGTGTTGAACCCGACGAGGAGCAGAAGTAAATGACAAGCGGTTTTCAGCAAGGTATTCTTTACAAGCACTGAAATTATCGATAACAAATAGTTTGGTAGCAAGGTAATTCATAATGGGTAACAAGTAACGAGTGTAACAAAGGTGCAGCAAGGTGGCCCAATCCTTTTTATAGCGAAGGACAAGCCTAGATGAACACTAATATAAAGCAAAGTGCTCCTGAGGACACATGGGAATTATTGTCAAGTTAGTTTTCATCACGCTCATATGATTCACGTTCACTACTTTGATAATTGAAGGAAATATGCCCTAGAGGCAATAATAAAGTTGTTATTTATATTTCCTTATATCATGATAAATGTTTATTATTCATGCTAGAATTGTATTAACCGGAAACTTAGTACACGTGTGAATACATAGACAAACAGAGTGTCACTAATATGCCTCTACTTGACTAGCTCGTTGAATCAATAATGGTTATGTTTCCTGACCATACACAAGATTTGTCATTTGATTAACGGGATCACATCATTAGAGAATAATGTGATTGACTGGACCCATCCGTTAGCTTAGCACGATGATCATTTAGTTTGTTGCTATTGATTTCTCTATAACTTATACATGTTCCTATTGAAGGAAATATGCCCTAGAGGCAATAATAAAGTTATTATTTATTTCCTTATTTCATGATAAATGTTTATTATTCATGCTAGCATTGTATTAACTGAAAACTTAGTACATGTGTGGATACATGGACAAAAAGAGTGTTACTAGTATGCCTCTACTTGACTAGCTCATTGAATCAAAGATGGTTAAGTTTCCTAGCCATAGACATGAGTTATAATTTGATTAACGGGATCACATCATTATAAAATGATGTGATTGACTTGACCCATCGGTTAGCTTAGCACGATGGTCGTTTAGTTTGTTGCTATTGCTTTCTCCATAACTTATACATGTTCCTATGACTATGAGATCATGCAACTCCCGTATACTGGAGGAACACCTTGTGTTCTATCAAATGTCACAACATAACTGGGTGATTATAAAGGTGCTCTGCAGGTGTCTCCGATGGTGTTTGTTGAGTTGGCATAGCTGAGATTAGGATTTGTCACTCCATCTATCGAAGAGGTATCTCTAGGCCCTCTCGGTAATGTACATCACTATGAGCCTTGCAAGCAATGTGACTAATGAGTTAGTTGCGGGATGATGCATTACGGAACGAGTAAAGAGACTTGCCGGTAAAGAGATTGAACTAGGTATGATGATACCGATGATCGAATCTCGGGCAAGTAACATACCGATGACAAAGGGAACAACGTATGTTGTTATGCGGTTTGACCGATAAAGATCTTCGTAGAATATGTAGGAGCCAATATGAGCATCCAGGTTCCGCTATTGGTTAGGACTGGAGATGTGTCTCGGTCATGTCTACATAGTTCTCGAACATGTAGGGTCCGCACGCTTAACGTTCGATGACTATTTGTATTATGAGTTATGTGATTTGATGTACCGAAGGTTGTTCGGAGTCCCGGATGAGATCATGGACATGACGAGGAGTCTCGAAATGGTCGAGACGTTAAGATCGATATATTGGAAGGCTATATTCAGACATCAGAAAGGTTCCTAGTGATTCAGGTATTTTTCGGAGTATCTTTGGGAGTTACGGGAATTCGCCGGGGAAGTAATGGGCCTTAATGGGCCATACGGGAAAGGAGAGAAGGGCCTCAAGGGGTGGCTGCACGCCCCCCCCCCATGGGCTGGTCCAAATTGGACAAGGGAGGGGCGGCGCCCCCCTCTTTCCTTCTCTCCCTCTTCCCCTTCCTTCTTCTCCTACTCCAACTAGGGAAGGGGGGAAACCTACTCCTACAAGGAGTAGGAATCCCCCTTGGGGTGCGCCATAGAGAGGGCCGTTGAGGGAGTCCTGGATTAGGGGGTGTTCGGGTAGCCGGACTATATCTTCAGCCGGACTCCTGGACTATGAAGATACAAGATTGAAGACTTCGTCCTGTGTCCGGATGGGACTTTCCTTGGTGTGGAAGGCAAGCGTGGCGATGCGGATATTCTAGATCTCCTACCATTGTAACCGACTCTATGTAACCCTAACCCTATCCGGTGTCTATATAAACCGGAGGGTTGTAGTCCGTAGGCAATCAACTCCATATACAACAATCATACCATAGGCTAGCTTCTAGGGTTTAGCCTCCTTGATCTCGTGGTAGATCTACTCTTGTACTACCCATGTCATCAATATTAATCAAGCAGGACGTAGGGTTTTACCTCCATCAAGAGGGCCCGAACCTGGGTAAAACATCGTGTTCCCTGCCTCCTGTTACCATCCGGCCTAGACGCACAGTTCGGGACCCCCTACCCGAGATCCGCCGGTTTTGACACCGAAATTGGTGCTTTCATTGAGAGTTCCTCTGTGTCGTCGCCTTTAGGCCCGATGGCTCCTTTGATCATCAACAACGATGCGGTCCAGGGTGAGACTTTGCTCCCCGGACAGATCTTCGTCTTCGGCGGCTTCGCCCTGCGGGCCAATTCGCTCGGCCACCTGGAGCAGATCAAAAGCTACGCCCCTGGCCATCAAGTCAGGTTTGGAACTTAAACTACACGGCTGACAACCGCGGAGACTTGATCTTTGATGGGATCGAGCCACGGCCAAGCGTGCCGCACTATCTCGAGGGGCATGATCTAGCTCTGTCCCCGGACAGTGTCCTGGAGGCCGCACACACATCGGTTCCGACCCCTAACTCGGAGCCTATTGCACCAATCGAGGATGAGCGGTTGGACGTCACCTCGGGGGCTGCGATCCCGAAAGCGATCGAGCCGAATGCTAGCCTCGCACTCTGCACGACCCGTGACTCCGAGGATCCGGACTCCTCCCCGGACTCCGAACCCCCCGCGCCCCTGCCAATTGAATCCGATTGGGCGCCGATAATGGAGTTCACCGCCGTAGACATCTTTCAGCATTCGCCTTTTGGCGACATCCTGAATTCTCTTAAGTCTCTCTCTTTATCAGGAGAGCCCTGGCCGGACTACGGTCAGCGAGGGTGGGATACGGACGATGAGGAAATTCAAAGCCCACCCACCACCCACTTTGTAGCCACTGTCGATGATCTAACCGACATGCTTGACTTCAGCTCCGAAGACATCGACGGCATGGACGACGATGTAGGAGACGAACAGGAACCAGCACCTGTAGGGCGCTGGAAGGCCACCTCGTCATATGACATATATATGGTGGATACTCCAAAAGATGGAGATGGCGATGGAACAGTGGGGGATGACGCCCCCAAGAAACAGCCAAAGCGCCAGCGTCAGCGGCGCCGCTCTAAATCCCGCCAAAGCAAAAACGGTGATTCCAGCACGGGAGATAATACTACCCCGGATAGCACCGAAGAACACCCACCTCAACAAGATTCGGCACAGGAAGATGGAGAAGCCAGCCCTCATGAGAGAGCGGCAGACCGAGAGGTCGAGGATGATAACTATACGCCTCCCTCCGAAGACGAGGCAAGCCTCGATGACGACGAATTCGTCATACCATCAGACCCCGCCGAACAAGAGCGTTCTAAACGCAGGCTTTTAGCCACGGCAAGCAACCTCAAGAAAAAGCAGCAACAGCTTAGAGCTGCCCAAGATTTGCTAGCTGACAGATGGGCTGAAGTCCTTGCGGCCGAAGAGTATGAACTCGAACGCCCCTCCAAGAGTTACCCGAAGCGCAGGCCACTACCCCGATCAGAGGAGGAAGCACCTACATCACCAGCGCATGACATGGCAGACCGGCCACCTCGCGGCCGCGACAGAGAGGCCTCTCGGCCCTCCACCCAAGCCATGCCCCAACGCCGCTCAACTAAGGCACGGGAAAATGCGCCCGACCTGCGAGACATACTGGAGGATAAGGCAAGACAAACAAGATCGATCTACGGATCGCGCAGGTGCCCTACGGCATGTGACAATGATCTTCACGCCGGATACAACAAATCCGGCCGGGCCGAACACAACAGACATAGCTCTTCCGAGCTGCGTCGTGATATAGCCCAGTACAGAGGCGCCGCACACCCGCTATGCTTCATGAATGAAGTAATGGATCATAAAATCCCAGAGGGTTTCAAACCCGTAAACATCGAATCATACGATGGCACAACAGATCCGGCGGTATGGATTGAGGATTATCTCCTTCACATCCACATGGCACACGGCGATGATCTACACGCCATCAAACACCTCCCGCTCAAACTTAAAGGACCGGCCCGGCATTGGCTTAACAGCTTGCCAGCAGACTCAATCGGTTCTTGGGAGGACCTGGAAGCCGCATTCCTCGACAACTTCCAGGGCACTTACGTGCGACCGCTGGATGCCGACGACTTAAGCCACACAATTCAGCAGCCAGAGGAATCGGCCAGACAATTCTGGACATGGTTCCTAACAAAGAAAAACCAGATTGTCGACTGTCCGGACGCAGAGGCCCTAGCAGCCTTCAAGCATAACATCCGCGACGAGTGGCTTGCCCGGCACCTGGGACAGGAAAAGTCGAAATCCATGGCAGCCCTCACGACACTCATGACCCGCTTTTGCGCGGGAGAAGACAGCTGGCTAGCTCGCAGTAACAACTTATCAAAGAACCCTGGTAATTCGGATACCAAGGACAAAAGTGGCAGGACACGTCGGAATAAGCAAAAACGCCGCGTTAACAGCGACAGCAATGAAGACACGGCAGTCAATGCCGGATTCAAAGGCTATAAATCCGGTCAGCGGAAAAAAGGCATTCAAAAAGAATACTCTGGGCCCGTCCAGTTTGGACCGAATACTCGAACGCTTGTGCCAGATACATGGCACCCCCGAAAGGCCAGCCAATCACACTAACAGGGATTGTTGGGTGTTCAAGCAGGC
Organism: Triticum aestivum; assembly: GCF_018294505.1. NCBI lineage: Eukaryota > Viridiplantae > Streptophyta > Magnoliopsida > Poales > Poaceae > Triticum > Triticum aestivum. The sequence continues at coordinate 192,766,381 of NC_057812.1, read as the reverse complement.
AGGCAAGTTAAGGGCCAAAAACAGAGACAAGGGGCGGCACGGCGACGACGAGGAGCCCAAGCCGCCGAACAACAATGGATAGAAGGGCTTTCCCCCACAAGTGCGGATGGTAAACATGATATACGCAACCCACATTCCCAAGCGGGAGCGGAAGTGTGCGCTACGGGACGTATACGCGATGGAGCCAGTCACCCCAAAGTTCAACCCATGGTCCTCCTGCCCGATCACTTTTGATCGAAGGGACCATCCCACTAGCATCCGTCATGGCGGCTTCGCCGCATTGGTTCTCGACCCAATCATCGACGGATTTCATCTCACAAGAGTCCTCATGGACGGCGGCAGTAGCCTGAACCTGCTTTATCAGGATACAGTGCAGAAAATGGGCATAGATCCCTCAAGGATTAAGCCCATAAGAACGACCTTTAAAGGCGTTATACCAGGTGTAGAAGCCAACTGTACAGGCTCAGTAACACTTGACGTGGTCTTCGGATCCCCGAACAATTTCCGAAGCGAAGAGTTAATCTTCGATATAGTCCCGTTTCGCAGTGGCTATCACGCCCTGCTCGGACGAACCGCATTCGCAAAGTTCAATGCGGTGCTGCACTACGCATATCTCAAGCTCAAGATGCCAGGCCCTCGAGGAGTAATTACGGTCAACGGAAACACCGAACGCTCCCTCCGTACGGAGGAGCATACGGCGGCTCTCGCAGCGGAGGTACAAATTAGCCTTCTCAGGCAATTCTCCAGTCCGGCCATTAAAAAGCCAGACACTGCCAAGCGCGCCCGGAGTAACCCACAGCAGGACCGCCTGGCACACTCTGAGCAAGCGTAGCAATGCGGCCCCAACCCCAGCTTTCGTGACATAGCAAAACCAGTACCTCGCGTACATAACTACGCCCTTGAAATACCATGGGCATAGGGGAAGGGGCACAATAACGGCACGCCCAAAATACGGCTTAAAACATACTAGGGGCTGCCAGATTCTTTTTTTTTATTTTTTTCTTACTTTCAGGACTCCATACTTCGGACGACCTGCTCGGCAATTCGACTGCCGCACAAACGATGCAAGATCCAGGGAGGCAGACAAGCCATACCGCATTATGGAACTCCCAGGTGGTCTCTGTTACGAGCGGTATACCTGTTTTAAATACAATTCCGCGGCCTGCCCCTGGTCAGGACATACTGAATAGTCCAATATCTTTCGCTTACCGCACTATTTGTATCGTTCGGCTTTGATAAATAGCCTCTCTATAAACAATTCTTAGCTTCTTGTCTATTTTTTGCATTATCTTCTTTTCACATTTATGTTTATTAAATGACATGATTGCACCCGTACACCATGGTATGGCAAACACGCCAGGGGCTTCAGTACCCCTCATAATGGTGTGAGAAGTACACTTTCACAAGTGCGGCACCCCGAACTTATAGCACTATATGCATCGGCTCCGAATCATGATTTGGGTCAATAGTTGGGTTTGCCCGGCTCCTATGTTTTGGTGCCTTACGTTCCGCTCTATCGGCTAAGGTAGCACTAGGAGAACCACTGGGATTGTACCCCGGTTCAGCTGGGTTAAGCACCTCAGTGGAGAAAGCTAAAACTGACTGTCATGATGTGGCGAGAGACCGGTCGCTGTTCGAGAGGTTTTTCGAGTCCGTAAAGGCTTATGCCGCTTCGAGCGAGGAGCTGGCTTTGTCCGGCCAAGGCGTGGATAGCGCCCCAAACTCGGTCTTCCGAACTAGGGGCTTCGCCGAAATTTAAAATTATAGAGTTCTATGGCTAAGTGAGAGTGTTCAAGCATTATAGTCCGATTGCCTGGTTCGTTGTGCTGAGCGCCTCCCTCGAAGGACCCAACTATGGGAAAAAGAGCGCTCAGGTTTATCCCAAACACCCCAGCACTAGTGGCACAGGGGCAGAAGCCGACGACTGGCCATCTCTCAATTTTTGATAAACGGCCGCACAGAAAGTAATATTTTAAATTCAATAAGCATTGCTTAGCGCATATGAACAAGTTTTCAGCGCACAGGATAAACACGAGCGAGTTCATTCAAATATCACATCCTTGGTACATTCATCCGCCACAAGGCGGGCACCTGCAAGAACATCCTTGTAGTAGTTCTCGGGCTTGCGATGCTCCTTCCCCGGCGGCGGCCCGTCCTTCACAAGCTTCTCACCGTCCAGCTTACCCCAGTGCACCTTTGCACGGGCAAGGGCCCGACGGGCACCTTCGATGCAAACGGAGCGCTTGATGACCTCAAGCCTCGGACAGGCCTCCACCAGCCGCCGCACCAGCCCGAAATAGCTCCCAGGCAGGGCCTCTCCGGACCACAGCCAAACTATGAAGCCCTTCATGGCCTGCTCGGCCGCCTTGTGGAGCTCGACCAGCTGTTTCAGCTGGTCGCTCAAGGGCACAGGATGTCCGGCCTCAGAATACTAAGACCAGAACACCTTCTCCGTCGAGCTACCCTCTTCAGCTCGGTAGAATGCGGCGGCATCGGATACGCTGCGGGGAAGATCTGTGAATGCCCCTGGAGAGCTCCGGATTTGGGTAAGTAACAGGTAGTTCACTTTTATATTTCTGCTTTGCATAAAGAATGCCTTACCCGCTGCTATCTTCCTCATCTCCTCCAACTCTTGGAGGGCCGTTTGGGCTTCGGCCTTAGCAGACTTGGCAGCCTCTAGGTCCGTTGCAAGCTCGGATGCTTGCGCCTTCAACTCCAGCTCCAAACTCTCATGTTTTTTCATGAGAGCCTGAAGCTCTTGTTGCACCTCGCCGACCTGAGCCCCAAGTCTGTCTCGCTCGGTGCACTCCGCGGCCGTTTTCTTTTCGGCCTCAGACAGCGCCTGCTTAAGGGTCGCCACCTCAGTCGTGGCCCCTACAATAAGCAGTACAATCCTGTTACTCTTTTTGCAATCAAGCCTTTTTATAGGCACTTTTTCTGTAAGGTATTTCTTACCTTCTTCCTCCTCGAGCCGCCGCTTGGCAAGGCCGTGCTCTTGCTCGGTCCGCTCGTGGTCTTGCTTCAGGACACCCACCTCCGCAGTCAGTGCGGCGGTGGATAGCAGCGAAGCCTGCATACGCATATTGACTCTTTTTGTTAGACTCCTGCGATATTTAATAGATCCTCTATTCGGCTTTTCTTTCCGAACGCCAAACAGAGCATCAGGGGCTACTGTCTATGCGGTAATATTTTTACATATTTTTACTTACCTCGAAGCCTGTTAGAAGGCTAGCGCAAGCTTCAGTCAGTCCGCTCTTGGCGGACTGAACCTTCTGGATCACCGTACTCATAATAGTACGGTGCCCCTCGTCGATGGAGGCATCGTCAAGCATCTCCAGCAGATTGTCCGGCACCTCCGGTTGGACGGAGGCCGCCGGCTCAGAAGGCTTGCTCCTCTTGGAAGGAGTTCGCCTACCGCGGTCCGGAACTGTGGAAGATTCCGACGAGGTGTCCGGCACAAAGCCGGACTGAGAGCCCTGGGGAACCTTATCCCCTTCACCCCTGGAGTTCGGGAGGTTGCCTTGCGGCTCCTCCGGGACCACCTCCTCCTGCCCCAGAGCTTGTCACGACGCCACTTCGGCGTCGTCTGCAGTGCGGGGGGAGACAGCGGGCGGAACTGAGTTCACGTCCGATGAGTCCAGGGAGCCGCCCGACGATTCGTCGAATTTGGCCCGGGGCGGACTGCATAATTACATTCGACATTAGGGAAAGCTGTGCAACAAAGGAACATCATGAGTTATTCTGATATCCGAACTTACGATTTCGCCGGTCGCTTGGCCCTGTTTGGCCACTCCTCTTTGCCCTCTTCAGCGTTGGGGGCGTAGTCCGGCGGAGGGGTCTTCCTTTTCCTAGACCCCTCGGCCTCCCCCGTTGGGGCGGCCTTCCTCTTCTCTCCTCCCTCCGCTGGGGGGAGAGTTTTCTTCTTCCTCCTCCTCGTTTTCGTGGGAGGAGGGCGTCTCGGACTCGTCAGATGACGAGTCCGACACCACCATGTTGCGGGCACTCTTTCGAGTCCCCGTGGTCTTCTTCTTCTTGGCCTTCTTCTCCGGCACCACATAAGGCGCCGGAACCAGCAGCTTCGCTAGTAGAGCTGGGGCTGGGTCTTCGGGCAGCGGAGCCGGATAGTTAATCGGTCCGGATATCGCCCGCCAAGCCTGTCAAAGGTAAGGGAGTTTAGATCCCGCATAGAGTCAAACTATGAAAAAAAGCTTAACATCATGTAAAAGGTGTAGATGGCATACCTCGCTAGCGTGACGCTGCGAGCTGTATCCGCGGTCCTCGGAAGCGGATGCGGGAGCCTCGGCGCCTTTGAATAGAATCTTCCAAGCGTCTTCGTACGTCGTGTCGAAGAGCCTGCTGAGGGTTTGATGCTGCGCCGGGTCGAACTCCCATAGATTAAAATCCCATTGTTGGCACGGGAGGATCCGGCGGACGAGCATAACCTGGATTACATTAACAAGTCGGACTGGCTTGTTCACCAGGGACTGGATGCATGTTTGCAATCCGGTCACCTCTTTTTCGTCACCCCATGACAGGCCCGTCTCTTTCCAGGACATAAGCCGCGTGGGGGGTCCGGATCGGAACTCGGGGGGCTGCGGTCCATTTCGGATCGCGCGGCTCGGTGATATAAAACCACCCAGATTGCCATCCCTTTAGGGTATCCACGAAAGAGCCCTCGAATCATAGGACGTTGGCCATCTTGCCCGCCATGGCGCCTCCGCACTCCGCCTGGCTTCCGCGCACCACCTTGGGCTTGATGTTGAAGGTCTTGAGCCAGAGGCCGAAATGAGGGCGGACGAGGAGAAAAGCCTCGCACACGACGATAAACGCCGAGATGTTGAGGATGAAGTTCGGAGCCAGATAGTGGAAATCCAGGCCGTAGTAGAACATGAGCCCTCGGACAAACGGGTGGAGTGGAAAACCCAGTCCGCGGAGGAAGTGGGGGGGGGGGAATACTACCCTCTCATGGGGCCCTGGGGTGGGGAGAAGCTGCCCCTCTTTGGGAAGCCGGTGCGCGATGTCCTTGGACAGGTATCCGGCCTTCCTTAGCTTCTTGACTTTGCCCTCCGTGACGGAGGAGACCATCCACTTGCCTCCCGCTCCGGACATTGCTGGAGAAGGTTGAGGTGGGAAGTGCAGGCTTGGGCGCTGGAGCTCGGGTGCGCAGGAGATGGATAGGCAAAGGAGGAAGAAGGCGTAGGTAAAAAGGTGGATTCTTGTCCCCTTATATGGGCGGATTCGGTTGTGCGTCCCCACCTGCCTAGTAAAACTCACTTGCCTCCCAAGCGCCGTGATAAGTGGCACGGTTGGGTTACCCATGTCTGTATTGATGAGAATCCCGTAAAAGGGGGGTACACGATCTCTGCTTTGACAAGACGTGCCAAGGAAACCGCCTTGCAAAACACGCTGAGGTGCAAAAGTGAAAACGATTCGAGTGAAGGACTTGGCTGTAGTGTGATGACGCACTGCGGAATACGTCAGCAGATTTGATTTGTGTTAATATTATTCTCTCTATGGCAATATGTGGAAGCTTATTTTGCAGAGCCGAACACTACTCTTGGTGTTTACAATCTTCTATGAAGGACTTGGAGGAGGAACCCGCCTTGCAATGCCGAAGACAATTTGCATGCTGGACTCGTCGTCATTGAAGCCTGGTTCAGGGGCTACTGAGGGAGTCCTGGATTAGGGGGTGTTCGGGTAGCCAGACTATACCTTCAACCGGACTCCTGGACTATGAAGATACAAGATTGAAGACTTTGTCCTGTGTCCGGATGGGACTTTCCTTGGCGTGGAAGGCAAGCTTGGCGATGCGGATATTCAAGATCTCCTACCATTGTAACCGACTCTATGTAACCCTAATCCTATCCGGTGTCTATATAAACCGGAGGGTTGTAGTCCATAGGCAATCAACTCCATATACAACAATCATACCATAGGCTAGCTTCTAGGGTTTAGCCTCCTTGATCTCGTGGTAAATCTACTCTTGTACTACCCATATCATCAATATTAATCAAGCAGGACGTAGGGTTTTACCTCCATCAAGAGGGCCCGAACCTGGGTAAAACATCGTGTTCCCTGCCTCCTATTACCATCCGGCCTAGACGCACACTTCGGGACCCCCTACCCGAGATCCGCCGGTTTTGACACCGACAGTCGTCCCTCCCCTCCTCAACTCCTTTATATACGAGGGAAGGGGGCACCCCATAGACACACAAGTTGATCATTGATCTCTTAGCCATGTGCGGTGCCCCCTCCACCATAATCCACCTTGGTCATATCATAGCGGTGCTTAGGCGAAGCCCCGTTCCGGTAGCATCATCATCACCGTCATCACGCCATCGTGCTGACGAAGCTCTCCCTCGACACTCTGCTGGATCGTGAGTTCGTGGGACGTCACCGAGCCGAACGTGTGCAGATAACGGAGGTGTCATATTTTTGGTACTAGGATCGGTCGATCGTGAAGACGTATGACTACATCAACCGCGTTGTTATAACGCTTCCGCTTACGGTCTACAAGGGTACGTAGACAACACTCTCCCCTCTTGTTGCTATGCATCACCATGATCTTGCGTGTGCGTAGGAATTTTTTTGAAATTACTGCACTCCCCAGCAGTGGTATCAGAGCCAGGTTTATGCGTAGATGGTATATGCAAGAGTAGAACACAAAGGAGTTGTGGGCGTGTGTATATACATATTGCTTGTCGTCACTAGTTGATTCTTGATTCAGTGGTATTGTTGGATGAAGCGGCCCAGACCGACATTACGCGTACGCTTACGCGAGACTGGTTCTACCGACGTGCTTTGCACATAGGTGGCTAGTGGGTGTCTATTTCTCCAGCTTTAGTTGAATCGGATACAATGAACAGGGTTCTTTCTAAAGATCAAAAAGCAATCACTATACCGTGTTGTGGTTTTTGATGCGTAGGTAAGAACGGTTCTTGCTCAGCCCGTAGGAGCCACGTAAAACTTGCAACAACAAAGTAGAGGACGTCTAACTTGTTTTTGCAGGGCATGTTGTGATGTGATATGGTCAAGACGTGATGAGATATAAATTGTTGTATGAGATGATCATGTTTTGTTAAAGTTATCAGCAACTGGCAGTAGCCTTATGGTTGTCTCTTTATTTGCATAAGATGCAAGCACCATATAATTGCTTTACTTATCGCTATGCGATAGCAATAGTGGCAAAAGCAATAGTTGGTGAGACGACCATGTGATGACACGTTGATAGAGATCAAGATGATGGAGATCATGGTGTCATGCCGGTGACAATGGAGATCATGACGGTGCTTTGGAGATGGAGATCAAAGACACAAGATGATGGACATATCATGTCACATATTTTGATTGCATATGATGTTTATCCTTTTTGCATCTTATTTTGCTTAGTTCGGTGGTAGCATTATAAGATGATATCTCACTAAATTTCAAGGTATAAGTGTTCTCCCTGAGTATGCACCATTGCTACAGTTCGTCGTGCCGAGGCACCACATGATGATCGGGTGTGATAAGCTCTACGTTCACATACAACGGGTGCAAGCCAGTTTTGCACACGCGGAATACTCAGGTTAAACTTGACGATCCTAGCATATGCAGATATGGCCTCGGAACACTGAGACCGAAAGTTCGAGCGTGAATCATATAGTAGATATGATCAACATAGTGATGTTCACCATTGAAACTACTCCATACCACGTGATGATCGGACATGGTTTAGTTGATATGGATCACGTGATCACTTAGATGATTAGAGGGATGTCTATCTAAGTGGGAGTTCTTAAGTAATATGATTAATTGAACTTTAATTTATCATGAACTTAGTCTTGATAGTATTTGCATAACTATGTTGTAGATCAATAGCTCGCGATGTAGCTCCCTGTTTATTTTGATATGCTCCTAGAGAAAAACTATGTTGAAAGATGATAGTAGCAATGATGCGGACTAGGTCCATGATATGAGGATTATCCTCATGCTGCACAGAAGAATTGTGTCCTGGATGCACCGCTAGGTGACAGAACTATTGCAGGAGCAGATGCAGACGTTATGAACGTTTAGCAAGCTCGATATGATGACTACTTGATAGTTTAGTGCACCACGTTGGACTTCAAAAATGTTTTGAATGCTACAGAGCATATAAGATGTTCCAAGAGTTGAAATTGGTATTTCATACTCATGCCCGTGTCGAGAGGTATGAGACCTCTGACTGTACTTTGCCTACAAGATGGAGGAGAATAGCTCAACCAGTGAGCATGTGCTCAGATTTTCTGGGTACTACAATTGCTTGAATCAAGTGGGAGTTAATCTTCCAGATAAGATAGTAATTGATAAAGTTCTCTAGTCACTATCACTGAGTTACTAGAACTTCGTGATGAACTATAATATGCAAGGGATGACGAAAGTAATTCCCGAGCTCTTCGCAATGCTGAAATCGGCGAAGATAGAAATCAAGAAAGAGCATCAAGTGTTGATGGTTGACAAGACAAGTAGTTTCAAGAAAAGGGCAAAGGGATAGAAAGGGAACTTCAATAAGAATGACAAGCAAGTTGTCACTCCCGTGAAGAAGCCCAAACCTAGACCCAAGCCTGAAACTAAGTGCTTCTACTGCAAAGGAAATGGTCACTGGAAGTGGAAGTGCCCTAGATACTTGGCGGATAAGAAGGATGGCATAGTGAACAAAGGTATATTGGATATATGTGTTATTGATGTGTACTTTACTACTGTTTATAGCAACCTCTCGACATTTGATACTGGTTCATTTGCTAAGAGTAGTAACTCGAAACGTGAGTTGCAGAATGAACGAAAACTAGTTAAGGGTGAAGTGACGATGTGTGTTGGAAGTAGTTCCAAGATTGATATGATCATCATCGCACACTCCCTTTACCTTCGGGATTAGTGTTGAACCTAAAATAATTGTTATTTGGTGTTTGTGTTGAGCATAAATATGAATCGATCATGTTTATTGCAATACGGTTATTCATTTAAGCCAAAGAATAATTGTTGTTCTATTTACATGAATAAAACCTTCTATAGTCATACACTCAATATAAATGGTTTATTGAATCTCAATCGTAGTAATACACATATTCATAATATTGAAGCCAGAAGATGCAGAGTTGATAATGATAGTGCAACTTATTTGTGGCACTGCCATTTGGGACATATTGGTGTAAAGCGCATGAAGAAACTCCATTATGATGGACTTCTGGAATCACTTGATTATGAATCACTTGGTACTTGCGAACTATGCCTCATGGGCAAGATGACTAAAACTCCATTCTCCGGAATAATGGAGCGAGCAACAAAGTTAATGGAAATCATACATACTGATGTATGTGGTCCAATGAACATTGAGGCTCGTGGCGGATATCGTTATTTTCTCACCTTCACAGATGATTTGAGCAGATATGGGTATATCTACTTAATGAAACATAAGTTTGAAACATTTGAAAAGTTCAAAGAATTTCAGAGTGAAGTGGAAAATCAACGTAACAAGAAAATAAAGTTTCTACGATTTGATCGCGGAGGCGAATATTTGAGTTACGAGTTTGGTCTTCATTTGAAACAATGTGGAATAGTTTCGCAACTCACGCCACCTGGAACACCATAGCATAATGGTGTGTCCGAACGTTGTAATCGTACTTTAATGGATATGGTGTGATCTATGATGTCTCTTACCGATTTACCACTATCGTTTTGGGGTTATGCATTAGAGACAACTACATTCATGTTAAATAGGGCACCATCTAAATCTGTTGAGATGACACCGTATGAACTATGGTTTGGCAAAAAACCAAAGCTGTCATTTCTTAAAGTTTGGGGTTGCGATACTTATGTGAAAAAGTTTCAAACTGATAAGCTCGAACCCAAATCGGAGTAGCACGTCTTCATAGGATACCCAAAAAAACTATTGGGTACACCTTCTATCATAGATCCGAAGGCAAGATATTTTGTTGCTAAGAATGGATCCTTTCTACAGAAGGAGTTTCTCTCGAAAGAAGTAAGTGGGAGGAAAGTAGAACTTGATGAGGTAATTGTACCTTCTCCCGAATTGGAAAGTAGTTCATCACAGAAATCAATTCCAGTGATTCCTACACCAATTAGTGAGGAAGCTAATGATGATGATCATGAAACTTTAGATCAAGTTACTACCAGACCTCGTAGGTCAACCAGAGTACGGTCCGCACCAGAGTGGTACGGTAATCCTGTTCTGGAAATCATGTTACTAGACCATGATGAACCTACGAACTATGAGGAAGCGATGATGAGCCCTGATTCCGCAAAATGGCTTGAGGCCATGAAATCTGAGATGGGATCCATGTATGAGAACAAGGTATGGACTTTGATTGACTTGCCTGATGATCGGTGAGTCATTGAGAATAAATGGATCTTCAAGAGGAAGACAGACACTGATAGTAGTGTTACTATCTACAAAGCTCGAATTGTCGCAAAAATGTTTTCGACAAGTTCAAGGTGTTGACTACGATAAGATTTTATCTCTCGTATCGATGCTTAAAAGTATGTCCGAATCATGTTAGTAGTTGCTGCATTTTATGAAATCTGGCAAATGGATTTCAAAACTGTATTCCTTAATGGATTTCTTAAAGAAGAGTTGTATATGATGCAACCAGAAGGTTTTGTCGATCCTAAAGGTGCTAACAAAGTGAGCAAGCTCCAGCGATCCATCTATGGACTGGTGCAAGCATCTTGGAGTTGGAATATATGCTTTGATAAAGTGATCAAAGCATATGGTTTTATACAGACTTGTGGTAAAGCCTGTATTTACAAGAAAGTGAGTGGGAACACTACAACATTTCCGATAAGTATATGTGAATGACATATTGTTGATCAGAAATAATGTAGAATTTTCTGGAAAGCATAAAGGAATGTTTTAAAGGAGTTTTTCAAAGAAAGACCTCGATGAAGCTACTTACATATTGAGCATCAAGATCTATAGAGATAGATCAGGACGCTTGATATATTATCAATGAGTACATACCTTGACAAGATTTTGAAGTAGTTCAAAATGGAACAGTAAAAGGAGTTCTTGCCTGTGTTGCAAGGTGTGAAGTTGAGTAAAGACTCAAAACCCGACCATGGCAGAAAATAGAAAGAGAATGAAAAGTCATTCCCTATGCCTTAGTCATAGGTTCTACATGAATATGCTATGTTGTGTACCAGACCTATTGTGTACCTCACCATAAGTTTGGCAAGAGGGTACAATAGTGATCCAGGAGTGGATCACTGGACAGCAGTCAAAAATATCCTTAGTGGAATAAGGAAATGTTTCTCGGTTATGGAGGTGACAAAGAGTTCGTCATAAAGAGTTACATTGATGCAAGCTTTCACACCGATCTGGATGACTCTAAGTCTCGATCTAGATACATATTGACAGTGGGAGCAATTAGCTAGAGTAGCTCCGTGCAGAGCATTGTTGACATAGAAATTTTCAAAATACATACGGATCTGAATATGGCAGACCCGTTGACTAAACTTCTCTCACAAGCAAAACATGATCACACCTTAGTACTCTTTGGGTGTTAATCACATGGAGATGTGAACTAAGATTACTGACTCTAGTGAACCCTTTGAGTGTTGGTCACATGGCGATGTAAACTATGGGTGTTAATCACATGGTGATGTGAACTATTGGTGTTAAATCACATGGTGATGTGAACTAGATTATAGACTCTAGTGCAAGTGGGAGACTGAGGAAATATGCCCTAGAGGCAATAATAAAGTTATTATTTATTTCTTTATTTCATGATAAATGTTTATTATTCATGCTAGAATTGTATTAACCGGAAACTTAGTACATGTGTGGATACATAGACAAACAGAGTGTAACTAGTATGCCTCTACTTGACAAGCTCGTTGAATCAAAGATGGTTAAGTTTCCTAGCCATAGACATGAGTTGTCATTTGATTAACGGGATCACATCATTAGAGAATGATGTGATTGACTTGACCCATCCATTAGCTTAGCACGATGATCGTTTAGTTTGTTGCTATTGCTTTCTCCATAACTTACACATGTTCCTATGACTATGAGATCATGCAACTCCTGAATACCGGAGGAACACCTTGTGTGCTATCAAATGTCACAACGTAACTGGGTGATTATAAAGGTGCTCTACAGGTGTCTCCGATGGTGTTTGTTGAGTTGGCATAGACCAAGATTAGGATTTGTCACTCCGTCTATCAAAGAGGTATCTCTGGGCCCTCTCGGTAATGTACATCACTATGAGCCTTGCAAGCAATGCGGCTAATGAGTTAGTTGTGGGATGATGCATTACGGAATGAGTAAAGAGACTTGCCGGTAACGAGATTGAACTAGGTATGGTGATACCAACGATCAATTCTCGGGCAAGTAACATACCGATGACAAAGCGAACAACGTATGTTGTTATGCGGTTTGACCGATAAAGATCTTCGTAGAATATGTAGGAGCCAATATGAGCATCCAGGTTCCGCTAATGGTTATTGACCGGAGATGTGTCTCGGTCATGTCTACATACTTCTCAAACCCGTAGGGTCCGCACGCTTAACATTTGATGATGATTTGTATTATGAGTTATGTGATTTGATGTACCGAAGGTTGTTCGGAGTCCCGGATGAGATCACGGACATGACAAGGAGTCTCGAAATGGTCGAGACGTAAGGATCGATATATTGGAAGGTTATATTCGGACATCGGAAAGGTTCCGAGTGATTCGTGTATTTTTCAGAGTATTGGAGAGTTACGGGAATTCGCCGGGGAAGTAATGGGCCTTAATGGGCCATACGGGAAAGGAGAGAAGGGCCTCAAGGGGTGGTTGCATGCCCCCCCATGGGCTGGTCCAAATTGGACTAGGGAGGGGGCGGCGTCCCCCTCTTTCCTTCTCTGCCTCTTTCCCTTCTTCTTCTCCTACTCCAACTAGGGAAGGGGGAAACCTACTCCTACTAGGAGTAGGAATCCCCCTTGGGGCGCGCCATAGAGAGGGCCGGCCCTCCCCTCCTCCACTCCTTTATATACGGGGGAGGAGGGCACCCCATAGACATACAAGTTGATCATTGATCTCTTAGTCGTGTGTGGTGCCCCCCTCCACCATAATCCACCTCGATCATATCGTAGCGATGCTTAGGCGAAGCCCCCTTCCGGTAGCATCATCATCACCGTCATCATGTCGTCGTGCTGACGAAGCTCTCCATCGACACTTTGCTGGATCATGAGTTCGTGGGAGGTCACCGAGCCGAACGTGTGCAGATCGCGGAGGTGTCGTACTTTCGGTACTAGGATTGGTCGATCGTGAAGACGTACGACTACATCAACCGCGTTGTCATAACGCTTCCGCTTATAGTCTACGAGGGTACATAGACAACACTCTCCCCTCTCGTTGATATGCATCACCATGATCTTGCATGTGCGTAGGAAATTTTTTGAAATTACTGCGTTCCCCAACACCTATGACTATGAGATCATGCAACTCCCGAATACCGAAGGAACACTTCGTGTGCTACCCGTCGGGGTGAAGATACCCCGAACAAGCCCCTCAAAGGATTACTTTCCATAGTAACAAGTGACAGTAAATTTCAGCACACTATATAAATTTTTCCTTACCAAGTTCCACCTACCAAAGGTGCTTCACTCCTCGGCAACGGTGCCAGAAAAGAGTCTTGATGACCCACAAGTGTAGGGGATCTATCGTAGCCTTTTAGATAAGTAAGAGTGTCGAACCCAACGAGGAGCAGAAGGAAATGATAAGTAGTTTTCAGTAAGGTATTCTCTGCAAGCACTGAAATTATAGGTAATAGATAGTTTCGTGATAAGGTAATTTGTAACGAGTAGCAAGTAATAAAAGTAAATAAGGTGCAGCAAGATGGCCCAATCCTTTTTGTAGCAAAGGACAAGCCTGGAGAACTCTTATATGAAGAAAAGCGCTCCCAAGGACACATGGGAATTATCGTCAAGCTAGTTTTCATCACGATCATATGATTCGCGTTCGGTACTGTGATAATTTGATATGTGGGTGGACCGGTGCTTGGGTACTGCCCTTACTTGGACAAGCATCCCACTTATGATTAACCCCTATTGCAAGTATCCGCAACTACAACAGAAGTATTAAGGTAAACCTAACCATAGCATGAAACATATGGATCCAAATCAGACCCTTACGAAGAAACGCATAAACTAGGGTTTAAGCTTCTATCACTCTAGCAACCCATCATCTACTTATTACTTCCCAATGCCTCCCTCTAGGCCCAAACAATGGTGAAGTGTCATGTAGTCGACGTTCACATGACACCACTAGAGGGATGACAACATACATCTCATCAAAATAACGAACGAATATCAAATTCACATGACTACTAATAGCAAGACCTTTCCCATGTCCTCAGGAACAAACATAAATACTCACAAAGCATATTCATGTTCATAATCGGAGGGGTATTAATACGCATAATGGATCTGAACATATGATCTTCCACCAAGTAAACCAACTAGCATCAACTACAAGGAGTAATCAACACTACTAGCAACCCCACAGGTACCAATCCGAGGTTTGGATACAAGAGATGAACTAGGGTTTGAGATGAGATGGTGCTGGTGAAGATGTTGATGGAGATTGACCCCCTCCCGATGAGAAGATCGTTGGTGATGACAACGGTGATGATTTCCCCCTCCCGGAGGGAAGTGTCCTCGGCAGAACAGCTCCGCCAGAGCCCTATATTGGTTCTGCCAAGGTTCCGCCTCGTGGCGGCGGAGTCTCGTCCCGAAAGCTTGCTTATGATTTTTTTCCTCGACGAAAGACTCCATGTAGCAGAATATGGGCATCGGAGGGATACCAGGGGGCCCACGAGGGCGTAGGGCGCGCCCCCCACCCTCGTGGCCAGGGTGTGGCCCCCCTCTGGAACTTCTTGCGCTCAGTATTTTTTGATATATTCTGGAAATAGCTTCCGTGAAGTTTCAGGACTTTTGGAGCTGTGCAGAATAGGTCTCTAATATTTGCTCCTTTTCCAACCCAGAATCCCAGCTGCCGGCATTCTCCCTCTTCATGTAAACCTTGTAAAATAAGAGAGAATAGGCATAAATATTGTGACATAATGTATAATAACAGCCCATAATGCAATAAATATCGATATAAAAGCATGATGCAAAATGGACGTATCAACTCCCCCAAGCTTAGACCTCGCTTGTCCTCAAGCGAAAGCCGAAATCGAAAAATATGTCCACATGTTTAGAGATAGAGGTGTCGATAAAGATAAAATACGGACATGAGGGCATCATGATCATTCTTAGAGTAGCAACATATATATATATATATATATATATATATTGTCATATGATCTCTTATGCTAAAGTAACAATTCGATCACAATCTCAAGTATGAATCATAAACTTCACTGAGAACCAACAAACTCTAATCTCAGTCATTGAGTCAATTGCAATTTATCATAACACAGGAAAGAGTCAATATAAGAGCTTTTCAGCAAGTCCACATACTCAACCATATTTTAGTCTTCTACAATTGCTAACACTCACGCAATATTTATGGGTACGAAGTTTTAATCGGACACAGAGAAAGATAGGGGCTTATGGTTTTGCCTCCCAATGCTTTACCTCAACGGTAATGTCAACAATAATAGTTCATGAAGACTCACATCCAATTAGCTATATATATCAGGATCTTTCCAACACATTGTGCTTGCCAAAGGATAAAATGTAAAAAGGAAAGGTGAAGATCACCATGACTCTTATGTAAGGTAGAAGATAAAAGTAAAAGATAGGCCCTTCACAGAGGGAAGAAGAGGTTGTCATGCACTTTTATGGTTGGATGCACAAAATCTTAATGTAAAAGAACGTCACTTTATATTGCCACTTGTGATATGGACCTTTATTATGTAGTCCGTCGCTTTTATTTCTTCAGTATCACAAGATCGTATAAAGCTTATTTTCTCCTCACTAATAAGTCATACATATTTAGAGAGCAATTTTTATTGCTTGCACGGATGACAACTTACTTGAAGGATCTTACTCAATCCATAGGTAGATATGGTGGACTCTCATGGCAAAACTGGGTTTGGGGATAATTGGAAGCACAAGTAGTATCTCTACTTGTTGCAAAGAAATTGGCTAGCATGAGAGGGAAAGGCAAGCTCAACATGTTGGATGATCCATGACAATATAATTTATCTCAGATGTAAGAAAACATAACCCATTACGTTGTCTTCCTTGTCCAACGTCAACTCGTAGCATATCATACTTTAATGAGTGCTCAAAATCATAAAAGATGTCCAAGATAGTATATTTATATGTGAACCTCCCTTTCTTTATTACTTCCTATTAATTGCAACGATGACCAAAACTATGTTTGTCAACTCTCAACAACTTTTGTTCATCATACTCTTTATATGTGAGCTCATTACTTTCCATAAGATCCACGTGATCTCTTTATTTCTTTTTATTCTTTCTCTTTTTATTTTATTCCCTCAAGATCATAGCAAAATAATCAATCCCTTGACTCAACACTAATCTTTATTATATATAGCTCACGGACTTGATTACATAGAAGGATCATAAAGCAAAACTCACAACTAGATCATACTAAAACTTTATTCTACTAGATCAATATATTATCAAAAGGATCGAACTAAGAAAAAGGTAAAGATAAAAGTTGTGATGGTGATACGATATCGGGGCACTCCCCCAAGCTTGGCAGTTTCCAAGGGGAGTGCCCATACCAGATACTCGGCTCTTCTTTGTTGGTGAAGAAGGTGGAGTTGTTTATGATGTAGGCTTGTCGTCCCTCTTCCAAGGCATAGGCTCACCATCATAGAAGGATGATCGAGTCTCCTGAATCCTCAAATCTACATCCAAACTCATCCTCTTGAATCTATATTCATACTCACAGTTTTGATTTTGTAGGTCATAGATCTGGGCTTGGAGGTGCTCGATTTTCTCATGAAGCTTGAAGATGGCCTCTCCAATGTCCTTGACGTCCAGCTTGTGGTTGTTGGTGAACTCCGTGATCATAATGTGATTGGAGTCGAGTCCACGCTCTACCATCTCCTGACACTTGAAAACTTGTTGCTCCAATGCCTCGAGCCTTGCCTCCGCGCTTCTGGTCTTCCTTGGTCCCTCAACATCGCGGATGTGTGCAATAACCCCTCACGCATCTCAATGGTTTGAGGGTGTTGCAGCACCTCCACGAGGTAGGGGTTGATGACCTTCTCGAAGAACTTGTCCTTGGGGGCACTTGAAGATGACATGACGACCTAGATCTGTTAGAAAAACAGCTCGATACAAAGACAGGAGATTTTTGCGTGATACGGTGGTCAAAACCTTCGGGAGATTATATAATGGATTTTTACTGACCAAAAGAAGTATCGTGCAAGAAAACGAAGTCCGGAGAGCACACGAGGTGCCCAGGGGAGTAGGGCGCGCCCTCCACCCTCGTGGAAGCCCCGTGTCCTTTCCGGTCTCCTCTTATTTTCCTTTATATATATATTCCAAAACAGAGAAATATTGCCATTAGAACTGTTTTGGAGTTGGTTTACTAACCATACCACGTACCTATTCCTTTTCGGAGTCTGAAACGTTCCGGAAAGTGTCCCTTATGTATTCCTCTAGGGTTACGCTTTCAATAATATTAGTTTCAACATTTATGGGATTACCTGAGATATAATGTTTAATTCTTTGACTGTTCACCAACTTCGGATTTGTGCCTTCGAAGTTGTTGATTTTTATGCCACCGGAACAATAGACCTCCTCGATAACGTAAGGACCTTCCCATTTAGAGAGAAGTTTTCCTGCAAAAAATCTTAGACGGGAGTTGTATAGCAATACATAATCACCTACATTGAACTCACGCTTTTGTATCCTTTTATCATGCCATCTTTTAACTTTTTCTTTAAACAGTTTGGCATTTTCATAAGCCTGGGTTCTCCATTCATCAAGTGAGCTAATGTCAAATAACCTCTTCTCACCGGCAAGTTTGAAGTCATAGTTGAGCTCTTTAATAGCCCAATATGCCTTATGTTCTAATTCAAGAGGTAAGTGACATGCTTTGCCATAAACCATTTTATACGGAGACATACCCATAGGATTTTTATATGCAGTTCTATAAGCCCATAGTGCATCATCAAGTTTCTTGGACCAATTCTTTCTAGATCTATTAACAGTCTTTTGCAAAATTAATTTGAGCTCTCTGTTACTTAATTCTACTTGACCACTAGACTGTGGGTGATAAGGAGATGCAATTCTATGATTAACATCATACTTAACAAGCATTTTATGAAAGGCACCATGAATAAAATGTGAACCACCATCAGTCATTAAATATCTAGGGACTCCAAACCTCGGGAAAATAACTTCTTTAAGCATCTTAATAGAGGTGTTATGATAAGCACTACTAGTTGGAATATCTTCTACCCACTTAGTAACGTAATCAACAGAAACTAAAATATGTGTATACCCATTGGAGGAAGGAAAAGGTCCCATATAATCAAAGCCCCAAACATCAAACGGTTCAATAACAAGTGAATAATTCATAGGCATTTCTTGACGTCTACTAATATTACCAATTCTTTGGCATTCATCACAAGACAAGACAAACTTACGGGCATCCTTGAAGAGAGTAGGCCAATAAAAACCGGATTGCAATACCTTGTGTGCAGTTCTATCTCTAGCATGGTGTCCTCGATAAGCCTCGGAGTGACACTTGCGTAGGATCTGTTCTTGTTCATGCTCAGGTACACAACATCTAATAATACCATCTACTCCTTTATAAAGATGTGGGTCATCCCAAAAGTAACGTCTCAAATCATAGAAGAACCTTTTCTTTTGCTGGTATGTGAAACTAGGTGCTATAAATTTAGCAACAATATAATTAGCATAATCAGCATACCATGGAGCAGTACGAGAAGCATTTATGACATTTAATTAATCATCAGGAAAGCTATCATCAATAGCTAGTGGGTCATCAAGAACATTTTCTAACCTAGACAAGTTGTCTGCAATGGGGTTCTCAGCTCCCTTTCTATCAATAATATGCAAATCAAATTCTTGTAGCAAGAGAACCCATCAAACAAGTCTAGGTTTAGCATCTTTCTTTTCCATAAGGTATTTAATAGCAGCATGATCAGTGTGAATAGTTACTTTAGAATCAACAATATAAGGTCTAAACTTATCATAAGCAAAAACAACTGCTAAAAATTCTTTCTCAGTGGTAGCATAATTTCTCTGGGCATTGTCTAGAGTTTTACTAGAATATTGAATAACATTTAATTTCTTATCAACTCTTTGCCCTAGAACAGCACCTACAGCATAATCACTAGCATCACACATAATTTCAAATGGTAAATTCCAATCAGGTGGCTGAACAATAGGTGCAGAAATCAATGCTTTCTTAATTATTTCAAATGCTTCTACACAATCATCATCAAAGACAAAAGGAATATCTTTTTGTAATAGATTAGTCAGAGGCCGAGAAATTTTGAGAAGTCCTTAATGAACCTCCTATAAAAATCGGTGTGACCGAGGAAGCTTCTTATACCTTTAATGTCCTTAGGACATGCCATCTTTTCAATAGCATCAACTTTAGCTTTATCAACTTCAATACCTCTTTCAGAAATTTTATGCCCCAAGACAATACCTTCATTAACCATAAAGTGGTATTTCTCCCAATTCAAAACAAGATTAGTTTCTTCACATCTCTGCAAAACTCGATCAAGGTTGCTCAAGCAGTCGTCAAAAGAGGATCCATAAACAGAGAAATCATCCATGAACACCTCACAAATATTTTCACAAAAGTCAGAGAATATAGCCATCATGCATCTTTGAAAGGTAGCAGGTGCATTACATAAACCGAAAGGCATACGTCTATAAGAAAAAGTACCGAAAGGGCAAGTAAAAGTCATCTTTGATTGATCATCAGCTGACGCATGTATTTGAGAGAAGCCAGAGTAACCATCTAGAAAGCAAAAATGTGTATGTTTGGATAATCTTTCTAGCATTTGATCAATAAAAGGCAAAGGGTAATGATCTTTTTAGTAGCCTTATTTAATTTCCGGAAATCAATTACCATCCTATAACCTGTAATAGTTCTTTGCGGGATCAATTCATCTTTATCATTAGGAACAACAGTAATACCTCCCTTCTTAGGGACACAATGGACAGGACTTACCCACTGACTATCAGCAACGGGATAAATTATACCTGCCTCAAGGAGCTTTAATATTTCCTTTCTTACCACTTCTTTCATCTTAGGATTCAGCCGTCATTGGTGATCAATAATTGGTTTGGCGTCTTCCTCCAAATTTATTTTGTGTCGACATAGAGTGGGACTAATGCCCTTAAGATCATCAAGAGTATATCCAATAGCAGCACGGTGCTTCTTCAGAGTTTTCAATAATTTCTCTTCCTCCTTCTCTGAAAGGTTATCACTAATAATAACAGGATACATTTTCTTTTCATCAAGATAAGCATATTTAAGAGTATCAGGTAATGGTTTAAGTTCAAACACGGGATCAGCCTTGGGTGGAGGAAAATCCCCTAGGATTTTAACGGGCAAGTTGTGTTTCATAATAGGTCCCCGTTTAAGGAATACTTCATCTATTTCCCTTCTTTTATTCATGAACATATCATTTTCATGGTCTAGCAAATATTGTTCTAAGTGATCAGTAGGAGGCACGGCAATAGAAGTAAGAGCAATAATTTCATCTTTACTACTCTTTATCATGGGGTTGTCTACGAAATTTAGCAAAATTAAACTCATGAGACATATCCCCTAAACCAACAGAAACAATATCCTTATTGTAATCTATCTTAGCATTGACAGTATTCAAGAAGGGTCTACCAAATATAATGGGACAAAAGCTATCTTGTGGGGAACCAAGAACAAGAAAATCAGCAGGATATTTAACCTTTCCTCACAAGACTTCAACATCTCTAACAATCCCAACTGGTGAAATAGTATCTCTATTGGCAAGCTTAATGGTAACATTGATATCTTCTATCTCAGCTGGTGCAATATCATGCATAATTTCTTTGTATAAGGAAATAGGTATTGCACTACCACTAGCACCCATATCACATAAGACATGATAACAATGATCTCCTATTTTAACAGAAACAACAGGCATGCCTACAACAGGTCTGTGTTTATTTTTAGCACGAGGCCTAGCAATTCTAGCAACTTCATCACATAAGTAAATAACATGCCCATCAATATTATCGGCCAAGAGATCTTTAACCATAGCAATTTTAGGTTCAACTTTAATTTGCTCAGGGGGTTTAGGTGTCTTAATATTACTTTTGTTGACCACGGTTGACGCTTTAGCATGATTCTTTATTCTAACAGGGAAAGGTGGTTTCTCAACATAAGCAGTAGGAACAACAGGATCATTATAAGTGATAGTCTTTTCTTCAACTTTAATAGGTGCAACTACTATTGTTTCAATGGGAGGATTATATTTAAACCACTTCTCCTTAGGGAGATCAACATGAGTAGCAAAAGATTCACAGAAAGAAGCTACTATCTCAGAGTCAAGTCCATATTTAGTGCTAAATTTACGGAAAAACATCGGTATCCATAAAAGATTTAACACAATCAAACTTAGGTGTTATACCTGACTCCTTACCTTCGTCGAGATCCCAATCTTCAGAGTTACATTTAATTCTCTCCAATAAATTCCATTTGAATTCAATAGTCTTCATCATAAAGGAACCAGTACAAGAAGTATCGAGCATGGAGCGATTGTTGTCAGAAAGCCGAGCATAAAAATTTTGAATAATCATTTCTCTTGAGAGCTCATGATTGGGGCATGAATATAACATTGACTTAAGCCTCCCCCAAACTTGAGCGATGCTTTCTCCTTTGCGAGGCCAAAAATTATATATATAATTACGATCACGATGAACAAGATGCGTATGATAAAACCTCTGATGGAATTCCAATTTCAACCGTTTGTGGTCCCATGATCCCATATCATCACATAGCCTATACCATGTCAATGCATCTCCCTTCAAAGATAAAGGGAAGACCTTCTTCTTGATAACATCATCGGACATACCTGCAAGCTTAAATAATCCACAAACTTCATCCACATAGATTAAGTGTAAGTCGGGATGCAATGTTCCATCTCCTGCAAAAGGATTAGCTAGCAGTTTCTCTATCATACCCGAAGGAATTTCAAAGTAAACATTTTCAGTAGGTTTAGTAGGTTGAGGAGCAACTATTTGCTCTAGAGGAGCAACTATTTGCTCTACCGGTCGGGGTGAAGATACCCCGAACAAGCCCCTCAAAGGATTACTTTCCATAGTAACAAGTGATAGTAAATTTCAGCACACTATATAAATTTTTCCTTACCAAGTTCCACCTACCAAAGGTGCTTCACTCCCCGGCAACGGCGCCAGAAAAGAGTCTTGATGACCCACAAGTGTAGGGGGTCTATCATAGCATTTTTAATAAGTAAGAGTGTCGAACCCAACAAGGAGCGGAAGGAAATGATAAGCAGTTTTCAGTAAGGTATTCTCTGCAAGCACTGAAATTATAGGTAACAGATAGTTTTGTGATAAGGTAATTTGTAACAAGTAGCAAGTAATAAAAGTAAATAAGGTGCACCAAGATGTCCGAATCCTTTTTGTAGCAAAGTACAAGCCTGTACAACTCTTATATGAAGAAAAGCTCTCCTGAGGACACATGGGAATTATCGTCAAGCTAGATGATCATATGATTTGCGTTCGATACTTTGATAATTTGATATGTGGGTGGACCGGTGCTTGGGTACTGCCCTTACTTGGACAAGCATCCCACTTATGATTAACCCCTATTGCAAGCATCCGCAACTACAACAGAAGTATTAAGGTAAACCTAACCATAGCATGAAACATATGGATCCAAATCAGCCCCTTACGAAGCAACGCATAAACTGGGGTTTAAGCTTTTGTCACTCTAGCAACCCTTTGTAGCGACCAGACCTCAAACAGTCTAATCTCTGTGTATAAGTGTCATCCCTGGATCGGTAATGCTAACACACACAGTACTTGAAGGATTTATAACAGAGTGGCAATCACAGACTTATTACATTGAATGTCTCAAAAGAGAATTTATTACAATAAATATGGCTTAAGGCCATCTAATACGATAACAACGGAAGGCTTGGAAGATAAAGTGAGTCCATCAACTCCAACGGCATCACTGAGTGAAAGACCACGACCTAAGGCTCCTTACTCGTCGTCTGAAAAGTCTGCAACATGATACGTTGCAGCCCGAAAACGGGTCAGCACATAGAATATGCTGGCAAGGTAACACGAGAGAATAATGAACAGAATAAAGCTATCACTATATGCATATATGGCTGGTGGAGGATGTATGGTTGATATGTTTTGCGTAAAGCCAATTTTTCCCTACTACAAAGGAATAAATTTTATTTAACTATCATGGTGGTTGTTAATCATTGAGAAAGTTCACCCAACTCAATCGCAATTAAAAGTAATCATTATTAAACCCAATCAAATTATATTAAGAGTGATGAGATCCACATGATAATCCAAGAACTAGATACTCAAGATGTCCATAACCAGGGACACGGCTAACCATGATTAGTTTGTACACTCTGCAGAGGTTTGTGCACTTTTCCCCACAAGACTCGATCTCCTCCATTGGATTTCTCGCACTACATGATGTTTGGGAAATGGATGACTGAGACACGGTCTTTCCGAAGAGGTCCCCTTAACTGATAGATAGGTCGGTACACCTACAATCCCCTACATCTGCTAGCCCCTCATGGAAAGGTTTCCCACAACTTACTCAACTATGCTAGAGCCCATATTGGCATGTGGCTGCACACGGAAGTTTCCAGTATGAATAATCTTATGATCCATTTGAGCCTGGGTGGCGGTCCATAGGAGAATCACACGGTACCCCGGGATTTCCAAAAAATCACAAGCAATCACTAGGTTCCCCAGGTGCCTCAATCCACCCAGATGTGTATTAAAGTTGCCACCTTAAGTAACCATTAATTTAGTAATCTCATCTGTTATGAATACACTCAAACCCAATCCACGTCTACAAGCATAGCATAGCAATATAAGCAACGTAGAAGTAACTCCCAGGGTTTGATAATAAATAGGTGAATAGGTACTACGTCATCTACTTCCCAAACCCACAATTTAATTCAGATCCTAACCATGCAATGTTTGAGGGTTGATCTAATGCAATGAAAACTGGCTAGTAAGAGGTATGATCAAAGTGTTACTTGCCTTGCTGATGATCCGTGAAACCTAGAGACTCGATGTAGCACGCTTCGCACTCCGGGTACTCTATCGCAAACAAACAAGCATACAATAAGAAATCAAGAAAACGCACGGGTAAAACTCAAATAAGAGATCTAACCAGAAAGTTCAACTTAAGAACTCCGGTTTGCAAAAAGAATCAAGTCAAACGAAGCAACAAAACTCAAACTGGAAGATGTCTGCGGCGCTGAATTTAATGAGTTTAGAACATCGCCCAAAGGTGAGTGCTGGAAGATGTCTGCGGCGCTGAATTTGAATATCGATAAACGATCAAGCTCGATGTCCACGGGCTCGCGCGGTTCAGAACCTACGGCCGGAGACGAGTCCGGCGTTCCGGTGGCATAGGCATCGTGTGAGACCAGGTCCATGTGTGGCTCCAACACCGTGGAATCTGTGGCCTCCGCGGTGGGGTTAATCCTCCCGTCTTTGGATGGCGCGGCCTGCTCCGGTTCTAGGGCTAGGGCGGTTACTGGAGCAATCTCCTGGATGCGGCCCGATGACAGATTTAGGTTATGATCATCAGGTTGACCGAGAGCGGCCGCCGCGGTATCGAATCCGGCGAAGATCAAGTCTCCACGGATGTCTGCGACGTAGTTCAAGCTCCTGAATCTGACTTGATGGCCAGGGGCGTAGCTTTTGATATGCTCCAGATGGCCAAACGAGTTGGCCCGCAGTGTGAAGTAGCCGAACACGAAGATTTGTCTGGGAAGGAAAGTTTCTCCGCAGACAGTGTCATTATTGATGATTGAAGGGGCCATCGAACCTTTCAGGGACAACACAGAGGAACTCTCAATGAAAGCACCAATGTCGGCGTCAAAACCGGCGGATCTCGGGTAGGGGGTCCCAAACTGTGCATCTAAGGTCGATGGTAACAGGAGACAAGGGACACGATGTTTACCCAGGTTCGGGCCCTCTTTATGGAGGTAATACCCTACTTCTTGCTTGATTGATCTTGATGAATATGAGTATTACAAGAGTTGATCAACCACGAGATCATAATGGCTAAACCCTAGAAGTCTAGCATGTATGACTACGGTATTGAGTATCTCCTTTCCGGACTACACCCTCCGGTTTATATAGGCACCGGGGGGATCTAGGGTTACATAGAGTCGGTTACATAAGATGGAGTCTTCATAGTTGTTCGCCAAGCTTGCCTTCCACGCCAAGGAGAGTCCCATCCGGACACGGGTACAGTCTTTGGTCTTCATATCTTCATAGCCCATCAGTCTGTCCCATAGATAACAAGCCGGACGCCCGAGGACCCCTTAGTCCAGGACTCCCTCAGGCGTGCCCACCCCCCTGGGCGCGCCCCCTGCCTCGTGGACCCCACGTGGGTCCCCTGCACTTATTCTTGCACCCATTCACTTCGTCTTGCTCCAAAAAAATCATCCACCAGCTCAAACCCGAGTTTTTGCTCGTCTTGCTGCCATTTTCGATCTCCTTGCTCAAAGCTCCATTCACAAAACTACTTTGGGGATTGTTCTTCGGTATGTGACTCCTCCAATGGTCCAATTAGTTTTTGTTCTAGTGCTTTGTTTATTGCAAATTTTTGCTGCTTAGGTGACCCTGTTCTTGAGCTTGCATGTCAAATTTATGTGGTCAAAAGTAGTTTTAATGCATGATATAGCCTCTAGACACTTGTAGGAGTAGTTGCTATCAATCTTGTTGAGTTTTGTTCACTTTTATTTTAAGTTACTAAAAATTTCAGAAAATTTCAGAAAAAGATGAAGAGATTTTTGAGGGGCTCATCGAGCCGAAGCTCGAAGGATAAGCAAAGTGAAGAGAACAAGAAGCCCAAGTATAATCTCCCTCGTACTGCGGAGGTTCGGCCATGTGAATGGCCTTGTGATGAGTTCTTGAGAGAAGCCGGGATTTATGAAGATTTTTATTATTTGGTTGAGAATGCAGGCCTCATCGACTTCCTCCACGACCAGCGTGAACAATATCTCTTACTCACCAATATTTTTGTGCAAAATTTTCATTTCCATGCTAGGAGATCGCCACCTTCGGTGGAATTTTATTTATATGATGAGCATAAGGAGATGTCACTTTGTGATTTTTGTCGGGTCTGTATGATACCCTTTGCGGGCAACATAGAGGAACCGCATCATAACGATGTGGAAGGGTTTATTGATACGGTTGTTGTAGGGGAAACTAGAAAGGTTTCCGGTGCAAGAATCACTAGCATACATTTTCCTATTCTGCGTTAGTTTGCAATATTTGCTAGTAGATGTTTAATTGGTCGTGGGAACTGCGGAAACCTTAGTGCCCCAGATATTGTTATTTTGCGCCATGTCATGTTTCGTGATACTACTTTCAGTTTAGGCGCTATTGTTGTTAAACGGTTAAATATGAACCGTACAAAGGGCCCCGTCCTCGGAGGTACCTTTGCCTCGCGCCTTGCTGCACACTTTAACATACCTATCAAGCATGTTGAGAAAGAGGAAAAGTTTATGCCTCCTGTTGTTCTAGATTATAAGAGTATGGTAGCACATGAGCTTATTGTTAAGGATAAGAATAAGATACTTAAGTACAAATTAATATTTGGTAAAAAATATTGTGAGATTATTACCTTGCCTGTGCCCTCTTTGTTTAACATATTTTGAGGCACGTACCTCATTTTGCCTGAGGCCATTCATGCGTACCGGGGCCAGATGTCAGCTGCAGAGCCTGAGCCGGAGCCACCACTTGATCCTTACCGTCAGTCTGTTTATCAATGGGATCCGGAGGAGATCACCAACCAGTGGCACCCAGAGGACACTCCCCCATACACCGGAGAGGGCCACTTTGATCCATGGGCATAGACCAACTTAGGCCAAAAGCCTAAGCTTGGGGGAGTACGTATCTCTCACCGACATTACATTCATGTTCACACACTCATGCCAATTGTCGGTGCTCATACTTTTTCATTGTATCATCCATGCTAGTTTATTTTATTTTCAAGCTTTCTTCTTGTGCGTTTGAAAAACCTTAAGAAAAACAAAAAAATTAGTTGTAGCTTTTAGCTAGTTCACTTTCCATGCATGTAGTAGTAGTAGTAATTAAAAAGAAAACCCAAAAAGATTTCTCGTTCTTCTTCTGCTTGTTGGGAGCTTTCCCGTGTAAATAATTTTGTTCCTTTCTTTTCTTTGGGGGTCGAGAGGAGAAGACCATGATGAAAATGTTGAGTGGCTCTTATATGCATTATTGTTGATCTAACAAAGAGCCCATATTACCTTGTCTTCTCCCTTGAATTGAATGCTTGCAGATTCCAGCTTAGTCCAATGCACGTGCACTATTATTATTATCCACACTATTCGGTCGTGCAAGTGAAAGGCAATAATGACGATATATGATGAACTGACTGAGATGAGGAAAGCTGGTATGAACTCGACCTCTCTTGTTTTTTTAATATGATTAGTCCATCGTTCCTGATTCAGCCTATTATGAATGAAACATGTTTGCAATGACAATTAGAGATTATAGTTGCGTATGCCATGCTTAATTTGCTAGTAGTTTATAATGGTTTATCTTGCATCCCAACATGCTATTAAAATGGTTGTGATGTGGTATGATAGGGTGGTATCCTCCTTTGAACGATTCGAGTGGCTTGATTTGGCACATGTTCACGCATGTAGTTGAAAAAAATCAACATAGCCTCCACAACGTTTATGTTCATGGTGAATTATATCCTACTCATGCTTGCATTCGGTGTTGATTAATTTTAATGCATGTTCATGACTGTTGTCGCTCTCTAGATGGTTGCTTCCCAGTCTCTTTCTAGCCTTCACTTGTACTAAGCAGGAATACTGCTTGTGCATCCAACTCCATAAACCCCAAAGTTATTTCATATGAGTCCACCATACCTTCCTATATGCGGTATCTACCTGCCGCTCTAAGTAAATTTGTATGTGCCAAACTCTAAACCTTCAAATAAACATTATGTTTTGTATGCTCGAATAGCTCATGTATCAACTAGGGCTGTCTGTATCTTCCATGCTAGGCGGGTTATTCTCAAGAGGAGTGGACTCTGCTCCTCACTCATGAGAAAATGGTTGGTCACCGGGATGCCCAGTCCCATGCTCAAATCAAATCAAAATAATTGCAAACAAAACTCGCCCAGGATTATATTGTTGTTAGTTGGAGGCACCCGTTATTTCGGGCAAGCCATGGATTGATGCTTGTTGGTGGTGGGGGAGTATAAACTTTACCATTCTTCTTGGGAACTGCCTATAATGTGTGTAGCATGGAAGATATCGAGATCTCTCGGTTGTTATGTTGACAATGAAAGTATACCGCTCAAAATATTATTCATCTCTATTTCAAAATCAAGCTCTGGCACCTCTCCAAATCCCTACTTCCCTCTGTGAAGGGCCGATCCATTTACTTTTATGTTGAGTCATCATCCTATTATTAAAAAGCACCAGTTGGAGAGCACTGTTGTCATTTGCATGTATTACTATTAGTTTACATTGAGTATGACTTGACTGGATCTCTTTTACCATGAATTAAAATTTCCAGTCAGCCCTTGATCTTCAGGGGTGCTCTGCATTTATGTTTTGCGGTCTCAGAAAGGGCTAGCAAGATACCATCTTGTT
Organism: Triticum aestivum; assembly: GCF_018294505.1. Classification (NCBI taxonomy): domain Eukaryota; kingdom Viridiplantae; phylum Streptophyta; class Magnoliopsida; order Poales; family Poaceae; genus Triticum; species Triticum aestivum. The sequence goes on along the minus strand of NC_057812.1, from coordinate 192,737,530 downwards.
ATATCATATTATGATTGTTTTGAGAAAGTGTTGTCATCCGAGATTTATTATTATTGCTCGCTAGTTGATTATGACATTGATATGAGTAAACATGAGACCTAAATGTTATTGTGAATATGGTTAGTTCATAATCTTTGCTGGAAACTTGAATGTTGGCTTTACATATTTACAACAACAAGAGCAAACAAAGTTTGTAAAAGTTTTTCTTTATCACTTTCAGTTTGTCAACTGAATTGCTTGAGGACAAGCAAAGGTTTAGGCTTGGGCGAGTTGATACGTCTCCAACGTATCTACTTTTCCAAACACTGTTGCCCTTTTTGGACTCTAACTTGCATGATTTGAATGGAACTAACCCGGACTGACGTTGTTTTCAGCAGAATTGTCATGGTGTTATTTTTGTGCAGAAATAAAAGTTATTGGAATGACCTGAAAATCAACAGAGATTATTTTTGGAATATATTAAAAATACTGGCGAAAGAATCAAGGCCGGGGGCCCACACCCTGCCCACGAGGGTGGGGGCGCGCCCCCTGCCTCGTGGGCCCCCTGGTGCTCCTCCGACCTCAACTCCAACTCTATATATTCGTGTTCGGGGAGAAAAAAAATCAGAGAGAAGGATTCATCGCGTTTTATGATACGGAGCCGCCGCCAAGCCCTAAACTCTCTCAGGAGGGCTGATCTGAAGTCCGTTCTGGGAGGGGAATCCGTCGCCATCGTCATCATCAACCTTCCTCCATCACCAATTTCATGATGCTCACCGCCGTGCGTGAGTAATTACATCATATGCTTGCTGGACGGTGATGGGTTGGATGAGATTTATCATGTAATCGAGTTAGTTTTGTTAGGGTTTGATCCCTAGTATCCACTATGTTCTGAGATTGATGTTGCTATGACTTTGCTATGCTTAATGCTTGTCACTAGGGCCCGAGTTCCATGATTTCAGATCTGAACCTATTATGTTTTCATGAATATATGTGAGTTCTTGATCCTATCTTGCAAGTCTATAGTCACCTATTATGTGTTATGATCCGTTAACCACGAATTCTTATGTGACAATAATCAGGATACTTACCGGTGATGACCGTAGTTTGAGGAGTTCATGTATTCACTATGTGTTAATGCTTTGGTCTAGTACTCTATTAAAAGGAGGCCTTAATATCCCTTAGTTTCCAATAGGACCCCGCTGCCACGGGAGGGTAGGACAAAAGATGCCATGCAAGTTCTTTTCCATAAGCACGTATGACTATATTCAGAATACATGCCTACATTACATTGATGAACTGGAGCTAGTTCTTTGTCACCCTATGTTATAACTATTGCATGAGGAATCGCATCCGACATAATTATCCATCACTGATCCGTTGCCTACGAGCTTTTCACATATTGTTCTTTGCTTATTTACTTTTCCTTTGCTACTGTTACAATCACTATAAAACCAAAAATATTACTTTTGCTACCGTTACCACTACTATCATATTACTTTGCTGTAGATATTAAGTTTCCAGGTGTGGTTGAATTGACAACTCAGCTGCTAATACTTGAGAATATTCTTTGGCTCCCCTTGTGTCGAATCAATAAATTTGGGTTGAATACTCTACCCTCGAAAACTGTTGCGATTCCCTATACTTGTGGGTTATCACTGCATCACCCTTTCCTCTTCAAGGGAAAAAGCAATGCAAGCTCAAGAAGTAGCAGAAAGAATTTATGGCGCCATTGTCGGGGGAGATGTATGCCAAGTCAAGACATACCAAGAACCCATCATAAACTCTCATCTCTTGCATTACATTATTCGCCATTTGCCTCTCATTTTCCTCTCCCCCACTTCTAAAATGATTTTCGTAAAGATTTGCCTTTTCTTTGCCCCTCTTCCGTTCGTCTTCTTCATTTGCCTTTCGCTTGCTCGTGCGTTAGATTGTTTGTCTTGCTTTCATGGCTAGTCCTCCCATCATTGTTAGCACTCTCGATAATGAAGTCCTCAATTTTAAACAAAGGGAGGGAGAAAATTTAAAAGATGCTTGGTATAGAATTTCCAATGCTCAGAATAGATCTACTAGAAAGCAATCTACTATCGTTCTTCTTCCAATTTTTATGTGGGCATTACTCCTTGGAATAGATGTGTTCTAGATACCATTATCGGGGGGAATTTCTTGGGGAGCCACACGTTTGATTCTTACAATGCTATGATAGATTTGTTAGGCCCACCACCTCTTTTGATCAACGGAATTGTTTTAACCTTGGAACATGTGATGCAAAGGCTTGATATTATTGAGAATAAAATTGCTACCTTAGAGTTGATTGAAAATTTGGATAAAAAGATTCATAATCATATTACTCAATATGGATCTAAAGTAGGAGTTACTTTAAAGAATCTTAAAGAAAAGGAACCCATAGTTAATGAAAAGATAGATCAAGACTATACTAGAATTGGCAAACTAGAAGACATTATTACCAACTTGGGTTCCGCTTTTTCCTCCATTAAAACTACTCAAAATCCCCCTCCTACTAAGACTGCCAAGTTTATTTATGTTCCTAAGAGTAAGGATGAATCTTCTAGCAAAGAAAATGAAGATCTCAAAACAATTAGTGTCCATCCCATTTTTTTCAATATTATTAAGGAACTGATTGCCACGAGTGAATTTATCGATTTCTTGCCTAGGAGTTTGATCATTGATAAAACCAAAGAATCACCTAAGGATTACAAGTGTGCAATTGAAGAATTGCATACCAAAGATGACAATACCTAGATCTATTCGTGTTTTTATGCCTAGCTAAGGGCGTTAAACAATGACGCTTGTTGGGAGGCAACCCAATTTTATTTTTGTGCTTTGCTTTTGTTCCTGTTTTGAAATAAATAATTCATCTAGCCTCTGGTTAGATGTGGTTTTGTGTTTTAATTAGTGTTTGTGCCAAGTAAGACCTTTGGGATTGCTTATGGTGATAGTTGATTTGATCTTGCTGAAAAACAAAAACTTTTGCGCTCAGGAAAACGATTCTCACTTTTAACAGAAGCGTGATAAAAATACAGATTCCTTTTGCAGAAGATTAATAAACAAATTTCTTAGGCTGTCCTAATTTTTAAGAATTTTTGGAGTTACAGAAGTATTCGAGAGTTCCAGATTACTACAGACTATTCTGTTTTTGACAGATTCTGTTTTCTATGTGTTGGTTGCTTATTTTAATGAATCTATGGGTAGTATCGGGGGGTATGAACCATGGAAAATTTGGAATACACTAGATATTACACCAATATAAATAAAGAATGAGTTCACAACAGTACCAAAAGTGATGATTTATTTTCTTATACTAACGGAGCTTGTGAGATTTTCTGTTGAGTTTTGTGTTGTGAAGTTTTCAAGTTTTGGGTAAGGATTTGACGGACTATGGAATAAGGAGTGGCAAGGGCCTAAGCTTGGTGATGCCCAAGGCACCCCAAGGTAATGTTCAAGGACAACCAAGAGCCTAAGCTTGGGGATGCCCTAGAAGGCATCCCCTCTTTCGTCTTCGTCTATCGAAAACTTTACTTGAGGCTATATTTTTATTCACCACATGATATGTGTTTTGCTTGGAGTGTCTTGTATGATTTGAGTCTTTGCTTTTTAGTTTTCCACGATCATCCTTGCTGTACACACCTTTTGAGAGGGACACGCATGGATCGTGATTTATTAGAATACTCTATGTGATTCACTTATATCTTTTGAGCTAGGCAATTTTGCTCTAGTGCTTCACTTATATCTTTTTAGAGCACGGTAGTGGCTTTATTTTATAGAAATTATTGAACTCTCATGCTTCACTTATATTATTTTGAGAGTCTCTAAACAGCATGGTAATTTGCTTTGGTTATAAATTTAGTCCTAATATGATAGGCATCCAAGAGAGCTATAATAAAAACTTTCATATAAAGTGCATTAAATACTATGAGAAGTTTGATTCTTTATGATTGTTTTGAGATATAGAGATGGTGATATTAAAGTCATGCTAGTGAGTAATTGTGAATTTTAGAAATACTTGTGTTAAGGTTTGTGAGTCCCATAGCATGCATGTATGGTGAACTGTTATGTAACGAAGTTGGAGCATGATTTATTTTTTGATTGTCTTCCTTATGAGTGGCGGTCGGGGACGAGCGATGGTCTTTTCCTACCAATCTATCCCCCTAGGAGCATGCTCGTAGTACTTTGTTTCGATAACTAATAGATTTTTGCAATAAGTATATGAGTTATTTATGACTAATGTTGAGTCCATGGATTATACGCACTCTCACCCTTCCACCATTGCTAGCCTCTCTAGTGCCGCACAACTTTCGCCGATACCATACACCCACCATATACCTTCCTCAAAACAGCCACCATACCTACCTATTATGGCATTTCCATAGCCATTCCGAGATATATTGCCATGCAACTTTCCACCGTTCTGTTTATTATGACACGCTCCATCATTGTCATATTGCTTTGCATGATCATGTAGTTGACATCGTATTTGTGGCAAAGCCACCTTTCATCATTTTTTATACATGTCGCTCTTGAGTCATTGCACATCCCGGTACACCATCAGAGGCATTCATATAGAGTCATATTTTGTTCTAGTATCGAGTTGTAATTTTTGAGTTGTAAGTAAATAAAAGTGTGATGATCTTCATTATTAGAGCATTGTCCCATGTGAGGAAATAAAAAAAAGAGAGAAAAAAATAGAGCCAAAGAAGCCAACAAAAAAATGAGAGAAAAAGAGAGAAGGGGCAATGTTACTATCCTTTTTCCACACTTGTGCTTCAAAGTAGCACCATGATCTTCATGATAGAGAGTCTCTTATATTGTCACTTTCATATGCTAGTGGGAATTTTTCATTATAGAACTTGGCTTGTATATTCCAATGATGGGCTTCCTCAAATTTCCCTAGGTCTTCATGAGCAAGCAAGTTGGATGCACACCCACTTAGTTTTCTTTTTGAGCTTTCATAAACTTAGCTCTAGTGCATCCGTTGCGTGGCAATCCCTACTCACTCACATTGATATCTATTGATGGGCATCTCCATAGACCATTGATATGCCTAGTTGAGATGTGAGACTATCTCCTTCTGTTTGTCTTCTCCACAACCACCATATTCTATTCCACCTATAGTGCTATGTCCATGGCTCACGCTCATGTATTGCGTGAAAGTTGAAAAAGTTTGAGAACATCAAAAGTATGAAACAATTGCTTGGCTTTTCATCGGGGTTGTGCATGATTTGAATATTTTGTGTGACGAAGATGGAGCATAGCCAGACTATATGATTTTGTAGGGATAAGCTTTCTTTGGCCATGTTATTTTGAGAAGACATAATTGCCTTGTTAGTATGCTTGAAGTATTATTGTTTTTATGTCAATATTGAACTTTTGTTTTGAATCTTATGGATCTGAACATTCATGCCACAATAAATAAAATTACATGGATAAATATGTTAGGTAGCACCCACATGAAAAATTATGTTTTTATCATTTACCTACTCAAGGATGAGCAGGAATTAAGCTTGGGGATGCTTGATACGTGTCCAATGTATCTATAATTTTTTATTGTTCCATGCAATTATATTATTTGTTTTAGATGTTTTATATTGCTACGTCTTGAGCTTGCGTTGGTTTTCCCCGAAGAGGAAGGGATGATGCAGCAGAGTTGCGTAAGTATTTCCCTCAGTTTTTGAGAACCAAGGTATCAATCCAGTAGGACGCCACGCTCAAGTCCCTCTTACCTGCACAAAACGACAGCTACTCGCAACCAACGCGATTAGGGGTTGTCAATCCCTTCACGGTCACTTAGGAGAGTGAGATCTGATAGATATAATATTTTTGGTATTTTTGGTATAAAGATGCAAAGTAAAAAGTAAAGGCAAAGTAAAAAAGCAAAGCAAGATTAAAGTGATGGAGATTGATATGATGAGAACAGACCCGGGGTCCATAGGTTTCACTAGTGGCTTCTCTCAAGAGCATAAGTATTCTACGGTGGGTGAACAAATTACTGTTGAGCAATTGACAGAATTGAGCATAGTTATGAGAATATCTAGGCATGATCATGTATATAGGCATCACGTCCGTGACAAGTAGACCGAAATGATTCTGCATCTACTACTATTACTCCACTCATCGACCGCTATCCAGCATGCATCTAGAGTATTAAGTTAAAAACAGAGTAACGCCTTAAGCAAGATGACATGATGTAGAGAGATAAATTCATGCAATATGAAATAAACCCCATCTTGCTATCCTCGATGGCAACGATACAATACGTGCCTTGCTGCCCCTTCTGTCACTGGGAAAGGACACCGCAAGATCGAACCCAAAGCTAAGCACTTCTCCCATGGCAAGAACTACCAATCTAGTTGGCCAAACCAAACGGATAATTCGAAGAGACTGCAAAGATAACCAATCATACATAAAAGAATTCAGAGAAGATTCAAATATTATTCATAGATAGACTTGATCATAAACCCACAATTCATCGGTCTCAACAAACACACCACAAAAGGAAGATTACATCGAATAGATCTCCACAAGAGAGGGGGAGAACTTTGTATTGAGATCCAAAAAGAGAGAAAAAGCCATCTAGCTACTAACTATGGACCCGAAGGTCTAAGGTAAACTACTCACACTTCATCGGAGAGGCTATGATGATGTAGAAGCCCTCCGTGATGACGGCCCTCTCTGGCGGAGCTCCGGAACAGGCGCTGTCGGTGTCAAAACCGGCGGATCTCGGATAGGGGGTCCCGAACTATGCGTCTAGGCCGGATGGTAACAAGGGACAGGGGACACTTTGTTTTACCCAGGTTCGGGCCCTCTCGATGGAGGTAATACCCTACTCCTGCTTGATTAATATTGATGATATGGGTAGTACAAGAGTAGATCTACCACGAGATCAAGGAGGCTAAACCCTAGAAGCTAGCCTATGGTATGATTGTTGTGTATGGACTTGATTCCCTATCGACTAGCCTGGCCTCGGTTTATATAATGCACCGGAGGCCTAGGATAACAAGAGTCCTAGCCGAATACGCCGGTGGGGAGAAGTCCTTGTCTTGATCGCCAAGTCTTATGGAATCTTCCTTGTATGAAGTAGCCGTCCGAACTGGCCCATGAGTATACGGCCACGGGGGTCCTCGGCCCAATCTAATAGATCGGGAGACGACGTGGTGAGTACCCCCTAGTCCAGGACACCGTCAGTAGCCCCCTGGACCGGTCTTCAAGTTAGGGACGCTCCTCGATTCTTCCGAACTGTTCTTCATCTTCAGTTGCCAGTCTTGAAAACTGGTTCAACAAATCTTCTTTATGTTCGATCTTGAGGATCGCCGAAATGCATTCGACGAGTTTACACGTCGGGTATCCGAGGAGCCCCTTTAAGTTTCCGGCCTTTATCAATGCCTTGTTTAATTTTATGCCACACCTCGGGTTTGAAGTTGTTCCCGGGAGGCAGGGTCCTCTTGCATCCGAGCTCCAACGCCGGACTGCATTCGAGGTATCTTATGTATCCGAGCTCCAACGCCGGACTGTATATCCGAGCTCCAACACCGAAATATATCCGAGCTCCAACGCCAGACTATGTCTAGGCTCCAATGCCGGACTATATTCGAGGTGTCATATCACCTTGGTTCAAAAAAGTTGAAGGAGTTTAGCCGAGCTTAATGCCGGAAATGCCCTCTACGGAGCCAGCCACTAGTGCCCGAGCTTTATGCCGGACTGCTTCCGAGGTGGTGCACCACCCCGACTATGGGCCGATTTTTTGTCAATATTTTTTATTGGTGCAATTTATTCTCTGCCGAGATATATAGCCAGTATCCCTCAAGGTGTGTATCGGTCTAAAACCCGAGATGCACATGAAGGATGACATAAGACCGCTGATCCCAGTAGCCGCTGAGACTCAGGTTGATTTGCAAAATCGGCTTGAGGATCAAGTCCAAGCTCGGCAGAATACTTCGGGACACAAAAGCGGCGTGCTCAGTCCTCAAGACTTAGGTTGGGTGCGGCCGACCAACCTGAGGATCAAAATCTCCTCGAAAACTATATTGCACATAAAATTTTCTGCATTGGACAAGCAATGCAGTAGCCCCCGAGACACTGGTCGGGTGGCAACACCAGATCAGGGGATCGATATGCCCCTTTAATATTTGTAAATAATAAGCCCGAAGCCCAGTAGCCCCCGAGCCTTAATGCGGGCACAGGTGGCCGAATTAAGGATCAATATCCATAGTAAAATCACAAATTATGTGTAATGACTCTATGTATCCAAGTACTTTACGTCATTAATGCTCGGATCCACATTGTACAAAACTTTGTTGACCGACCATCGGCTTCCACCTCCTTGGCCAGTAGCCGAGGAGTGTTTGTCCTACTTTATAAAGCCTTTATGAGGGAAAAGATTTACGACAAACAAGGCAATCTAGACACACGGTTTTATAAACAAAGGTACGCAGAGAGATATGTTATATTACTGTTTAACAGAAGAAATGTCTTCCAAAGAAAATAGTCCCGCTATCGGTTCCTTTCTTTGGGTTGTCATGCTAAGCATGATCATTAAACCTCAGCTCTAATGTAAGAGCAAAATATCGAGGATTTAGTTTGGGAGGCTAGTTAATAGCCCCTGGTAGTGTTCGGCGACAGTCGAGGTCAAGCCGTAAACACTTCGGCCAATGTTATGAATGGCCCATCATAGTCATCGGATCGCTGACCAGTTTACGCTTATTGTGACAGTCAGTTTTCGGCTTTCTCCACTAAGGTGCTTAACAATGTGAGCTGGAAGCACAATCGCAGTGGTTCTCCCTTTGCACGCCTAGCCGAACAAAACGGAACGTAGGAAGCAAGTTCAGGAGCCGGGCAACCCAACTATTGACCGAAGACACAATTCGAAACCGATGCATATATAGCAATATCTGAGAATGTTTTTGCCGAATCCCTAAAGGTGTCCGGCGTTGCACTGCGAGACTAATGCTGGAAAAGCACAAATAGTTTAAAAGTGCCAAAAAGCTTGGAAAACCAAGAAATGTCAGTAAAAACATGACGTCCAAACAAGATCAAGTGTTCGGTGCCAATCCGAAAATTGGTCTTAGAAAAAAGAAGTGCTTCTGTCGTCCTTTAACATGACACATCCTATCTCAAGACTTCGAGCGGGTCAGCCTATGGCTTCAACCTCCTATCCCGAAGGCGGAGTACTTCTCATCAGGCCAGTTTAGCAAACTAAACTGTAGCGGCTTTGAGAGAGAAATTAGGCTCCCCGGCTAGTGACCGCACACTCGTGTCGAAAAAAGGAGTGATAAATAATAATAAAACTTTGCAACGACTAAGAAGAAGAACACTTATTATAAAACGGCTCAAACAAACTTAAGAGCCCCCAAGTGACTTGGGTAGAAGAATGATTGCATGTATCGAAGTACTTATATCATATCTATGTTCAACCGAACTTTAAACGCGTCTTAACCGACCGTCAGCTTCTCCCTCTTCGGTCAAGGACCGAAAAGTGTTATGTACTCCATCAGTCGAGAATATCGATGGTGTTTCCAATAACCAGGCAATCAGGCCATAAGGCTGTAACAGACAAAGCGCGCTCAGGGAACTTATGCTATATTACCGTGAAGTGTAAGAAGCATCTTCGAAGAAAATAGTACCCCCACCGATACCTTTCTTCGGTGCTCATTGTTATTATGAGACTTGTGCAATAGATTTTTTGTACTCATGAGTTCCGTTGTGTGCCGACCATCATTGAATAAATATAAGAGCGCTAGCTTTCGGCTTCACCCAGTCTGAGGTCCGGCTCGGGTGACCCGATCGTGACAATCGTAGAGGTGCTCCCTTTACTCCCTCGCCGAACAATCGGGAACGTAGGGGTAAACACAGGAGCGAGGCAACCCAGCTTGCAAATCACTTAAGTCAATGTGGTGCATATTGTGGCGTAATACACGAACAAGGAACGAAGCCGTACAAGTATAATCATATGCAACAGGAAAAGCTTCATAAAGGAAGCCCCCAAGTAAACGGGGTATTTGACTTTATGCGTCACAAACAAAGTTTGGACAAGGAAATTTTACAAGCAACTTTTTTCCAAAAAAGTATAATGCTTGGTCGAACCGAACACAAGTTAGAAATTAAAGCTTTGAGCATGAAAGCGACTTAGCTGGTTAATGTGTTCGGTATTGATGACGCGGTCCGAGCTTGATGCGGGGCAAGGTTCCATCCCCCAAGCTGGTCCTGAGGTGGCGGAGCGGAGAGCTCGACACGCCGAAGTGGTGACATAGCACGGTCAATGCAGACTGGCAGAGTGACGCCGAAGTCCCCGGATCATTTTCATGTGCACAAAAATAGTGCAAACCGGAGATAATAGTAATAATGATAATTAAAAAAAATGTGTTGCATAATAAATAATTTATGCAAAGTGAGGAATAGAAGAAATATGGCCTGGCGCCGAAGTCAATGTCGATGCAGGGCGTCGGCGTGATGTAGTAAAGGCGTGGCAAAGCCTGAATTCACAGGTCAGTCCGAGCTCCGGATGCGGTGTTCGCCGGACTATGTACGGAAACCGATCGAACCACCACGCGACCATCGTTAATGTGGCCACCATTTGATAGACCTGTGTACATATGATGGACAAACCAGAGTAATAATTCCTTGGGAAAAATGAACCCAAATAAAAAAACTGGGATTAATAGCACCTGGTTTATTTGTTGTAGCAATCCGAAGGAAGGTGATTTCCAAAATTGGGACTCGCTCTGCACAAACATTGCCTGATGGGCGATAAAACGATGGCATGGCAATGCTGGTAAAGGTTGACTCGCTGAGGCAAAGCCCTCGGCCCAGCTAACGTGACGGAGCTGGTCGGCTAGTGACGCCGAAGTGTCCGGAGTAGGTTGATGAAGAGATGGCGAAGCCCCCGGTCCAGCCGAGATGTCAGGGTCTCGATGTCAGCCGATGAGTCGAAGTAGGTCGGCGTGATGGACACCAGCTTGAAGAAGCAATAGTGCGGCCCTGTCGATGCAGGTCGTGACGTGGTCGATGCCGGCTTGATGAAGCGACCGTGCGGCGATGCCGGTATGCCCGCTCCGTGTAATCCATGGGGCGGCGATGTTGGTGATGATTTATCCTTCGCGATGTCGGGCTCTTGTTCGGCTTGCCGAGATGATGATCCGAAGAAGTTGAGCTCGGCTCAACAAAGTGACGCCGTGTCTAGCGCAGGTCGACAGCCGTGGAGTAATATTGCCGGACTGGTTTGACACCGGCATGATGTTGAAGATCATGTTCAAAAGATCTTACAGTTAGTGGGATGTGTTCGGGAACAAAACACAATACCCCATACAAAACTTCCTTCAAAAGGGATGTCCGAAATCCTGTTCATAAAAAGGATGAACTCGGGACGGATTCGTTTTCGCGCAGAAAACAGATCCGAAAAGTGATGCACTAATCGGAAGGTTCCCGGAGTTTAGACGGTCGGATCGAGCCGAAATTTTGAGAGCTGGTAGATATAGGAATTCCGCAGCCGATCAATGGTTGGATCTTTCAAAGGACGTCCGAGCTAGAAGCTGGACACCACGCCCTAAACTCATCCAAATTCCCGTCCAGATTTGACAGGGCTCCGGTATATCGTGGATTGCCAGAGATTTCTCCATCGGAACTCGACGAAATTTTCCAGGATTGTTGTAGACTCAATTACGCACAATTCCGCCAAAGCGATCATCAAAGCGATACTCGAGGAGGTGGTGGTGGCAGATACGAGTTCGCTGTCCAGAAAAACAGCACGGTTGCTTGAGGGCAATGTTGACGTTGAGCCCCCGAGCTCCATGGATGATTCCTCCGTGATCTTGATAGAGATCGGAGTTGATTTTTGATGAAGGCCCTTGTCCGGACATGGTGATCCGAACATGGGGCGCAATTTTTGGTCGAACCAAGGTGACTAGTCGAGCTGGTGACGAAGATGCCGAAGTCGCAGTTGATCTGCAGGCGAGCCATCGATCCTTTTGTCGATCACACAGCGGAACTCTCAATGAAAGCACCAATGTCGGTGTCAAAACCGGGGGATCTTGGGTAGGAGGTCCCAAACTGTGCGTCTAGGCCGGACGGTAACAGGAGACAGGGGACACTTTGTTTTACCCAGGTTCGGGCCCTCTCGATGGAGGTAATACCCTACTCCTGCTTGATTAATATTGATGATATGGGTAGTACAAGAGTAGATCTACCACGAGATCAAGGAGGCTAAACCCTAGAAGCTAGCCTATGGTATGATTGTTGTGTATGGAGTTGATTCCATATCGACTAGCCTGGCCTCGGTTTATATAATGCACCGGAGGCCTAGGATAACAAGAGTCCTAGCCGAATACGCCGGTGGGGAGAAGTCCTTGTCTTGATCGCCAAGTCTTATGGAATCTTCCTTGTATGCGGTAGCCGTCCGAACTGGCCCATGAGTATACGGCCACGAGGGTCCTCGGCCCAATCTAATAGATCGGGAGACGACATGGTGAGTACCCCCTAGTCCAGGACATCGTCAGGCCCCATGATGGGATCTCATGGATACAGAAAGTTGCGGCGGTGGAATTAGGTTTTTGGCTCCGTATCTCTTCGTTTGGGGGTACGTAGGTATATATAGGAGGAAGGAGTACGTCAGTGGAGCATCGAGGGGCCCACGAGGCAGGGGGTGCGCCCTAGGGGGGGCGCCCCCCACCCTCGTGACCGCCTCTTTGACTCCTTGGAGTAGGGTCCAAGTCTCCTGGATCACGTTCGGTGAGAAAATCATGTTCCCGAAGGTTTTATTCCGTTTGGACTCCATTTGATATTCCGTTTCTTCGAAACACTGAAATAGGAAAAAAAAACAGCAATTCTGGGTTGGGCCTCCGGTTAATAGGTTAGTCCCAAAAATAATATAAAAATGGAAAATAAAGCCCAATATAGTCCAAAACAGTAGATAATATAGCATGGAGCAATCAAAAATTATAGATACATTGGAGACGTATCAGGCATCCCCAAGCTTAATTCCTGCTCATCCTCGAGTACGTAAATGATAAAAAGAGAATTTTTGATGCGGAGTGCTACTTGGCATAATTTCAATGCAAATCTTCTTAATTGTGATATGAATATTCAGATTCGAAAGATTCAAGACAAAAGTTTATATTGACATGAAAATAATAATACTTCAAGCATACTAACAAAGCAATTATGTCTTCTCAAAATAACATGGCCAAAGAAAGTTGTCCCTACAAAATCATATAGTCTGGCTATGCTCTATCTTCACCACGCAAAGTATTTAAATCATGCACAACCCCGATGACAAGCCAAGCAATTGTTTCATATTCTAACTTTTTCAGAACTTTTTCAATCTTCACGCAATACATGAGCGTGAGCCATGGATATAACACTATAGGTGGAATAGAATGGTGGTTGTGGAGAAGACAAAAAGGAGAATATAGTCTCACATCAACTAGGCATATCAACGGGCTATGAAGATTCCCATCAATAGATATCAATGTGAGTGAGTAGGGATTGCCATGCAACGGATGCACTAGAGCTATAAGTATATGAAAGCTCAAAAAGAAACTAAGTGGGTGTGCATCCAACTTGCTTGCTCATGAAGACCTAGGGAAATTTGAGGAAGCCCATCATTGGAATATACAAGCCAAGTTCTATAATGTAAAATTCCCACTAGTATATGAAAGTGATAACATGAGAGACTCTCTACTATGAAGATCATGGTGCTACTTTGAAGCACAAGTGTGGTAAAAGGATAGTAACATTGTCCCTTCTCTCTTTTCTCTTATTTTTTATTATTTTTATTTTTATTTTTATTTGGGCCTTTTCTCCTTTTATGGCCTCTTTTTATTTGGGCTTCTTTGGCCTCTTTTTTTTCGTCCGGAGTCTCATCCCGACTTATGTGGGAATCATAGTCTCCATCATTCTTTCCTCACTGGGACAATGCTCTTATAATGATGATCAACACACTTTTATTTTTCTTACAACTCAATACTTAGAACAAAATATGACTCTATATGAATGCCTCCGGCGGTGTACCGGGATATGCAATATGACAATGATGGAGTGTGTCATAATAAACGGAACGGTGGAAAGTTGCATGGCAATATATCTCGGAATGGCTATGGAAATGCCATAATAGGTAGGTATGGTGGCTGTTTTGAGGAAGGTATATGGTGGGTGTATGATACCGGCAAAAAGTGTGCGGTATTAGAGAGGCTAGCAAAGGTGGAAGGGTGAGAGTGCGTATAATCCATTGACTCAACATTAGTCATAAAGAACTCATATACTTATTGCAAAAATCTAGAAGTTATCAAAGCAAAGTATTACGCGCATGCTCCTAGGGGGATAGATTGGTAGGAAAAGACCATCGCTCATCCCCGACTGCCACTCATAAGGAAGACAATCAATAAATAAATCATGCTTCGACTTCATCACATAACGGTTCACCATATGTGCATGCTATGGGAATCACAAACTTTAACACAAGTATTCTTTAAATTCACAACTACTCAACTAGCATGACTTTAATATTATCACCTCCATATCTCAAAACAATTATCATGTTTCAATCTTTTCTTAGTATTCAACACACTCAAAAGAAAGTTTCACAAATCTTGAATACCAAGCATATTATTATTAAGCATATTACCATGCTATTAAGAGTCTCTCAAAATAATTTAAGTGAAGCATGAGAGATCAATAGTTTCTTTAAAAAGATCCACCACCGTGCTCTAAAAGATCTAAGTGAAGCACATAGAGCAAAACTATAACGCTCAAAAGATATAAGTGAAGCACATAGAGAAAAATTATAATGCTCAAAAGATATAAGTGAAGCACATAGAGCAAAACTACTTAGCTCAAAAGATATAAGTGAAGCACATAGAGTATTCTATCAAATTTTAATTCATGTATGGCTCTCTCAAAAGGTGTGTACAACAAGGATGATTGTGGCATACTAAGACACAAAGACACAAATAATACAAGACGCTCCAAGCAAAACACATATCATGTTGGTGAATAAAAATATAGCTCCAAGTAAATTACTGATGGAATTGGACGAAAGAGGGGATGCCTTCCGGGGCATCCCCAAGCTTTGACTTCTTGGTGTCCTTGGACTATCTTGGGGGCGCCATGGGCATACCCAAGCTTAGGCTCTTGCCACTCCTTGTTCCATAATCCATCAAAATAATTCACCCAAAACTTAAAAACTTCACAACACAAAACTTAAAGTAGAAAACTCGTGAGCTCCGTTAGCGAAAGAAAACAAAAGAACACTTCAAGGTGCTGTAATGAACTCATTCTTTATTTATAGTGGTGTTAAACCTACTGTATTCCAACTTCTCTATGGATTATAAACTATTTTACTAACCATAGATTCATCAAAATAAGGAAACAACACACGAAAAAACAGAATCTGTCAAAAACAGAACAGTCTGTAGTAATCTGTAGCTAGCGCAAGATATGGAACCCCAAAAATTCTAAAATAAATTTCTGGACGTGAGGAATTTATCTATTAATCATATGAAAAAATAATTAACTAAATATCACTCTTCAAATAAAAATTACAGCAGTTCTAGTGAGCGCTAAAGTTTCTGTTTTTTACAGCAAGTTCAACAAGACTTTCCCCAAGTCTTCCCAACGGTTCTACTTGGCACAAACACTAATTAAACACAAAAAAACACAACCAAAACAGAGGCTAAATAATTTATTAATTAAATAACAGCAAGGATAAATATTGGGTTGACTCCCAACAAGCGGTTTCCTTTAAAGCCTTATAGCTAGCCATAATATTTCAATGATGCTCACATGAAAGACAAGAATTGAAGCACAAAGAGAGCATCGTAAAACACGTGACAAACACATCTAAGTCTAACATACTTCCTATGCATAGGCATCTTATAGGCAAACAAATTATCAAGGCAAGCAAAAACTAGCATATGCAAGGAAACAGAAAGAAACAATAGCAATCTCAACATAACGAGAGGTAAATTAGTAACATGAAAATTTCTACCACCATATTTTCCTCTCTCATAACAATTACATGTAGGGTCATAATCAAATTCAACAAAATAGCTATGGCATAAAATATTTTCAACACAATCCTCATGCATGCAAAGTTGACACTCTTCCAAAATAGTGGGATTAACATTAACTAAAGTCATGACCTTTCCAAACCCACTTTTGTTAAAAACTTCATAAGATTGAACGTTCTCCAAATATGTGGGATCTAAAGTTGACATTCTTCCAAACCTACTTTCAATATTATTGCAAACATTATAATCAATCTCATATTCATCATGGGGTTTAAATAAAATTTCAAGATCGAAAGAAGAATCACCCCAATCATGATCATTGCAACAAGTAGAGGACATAGCAAAACTGGCATCCCCAAGCTTAGGGTTTTTCATATTATTAGCACAATTGACATTAATAGAATTTATAATAGAATCATTGCAATCATGCTTTCTATTCAAAGATCTATCGTGAATCACTTCATGAGGTAATTCATCACACTTTTCAGATTCACGAATTTCAAGCAAAACTTCATAAAGATAATCTAGTGCACAAAACTCACTAGCAATTGGTTTATCATAATTGGACCTATTAAAAAGATTAGCAAGTGGATGAGGATCCATAGATCTTAGGTTCTCTGTTTAGTAATAAATAAACAACTATTCTAACCATACGAGCAAACAAAAAGCAAACGGAAAAGAGAAGCGGAGAAGGAGAAGGAGATTGGAAATGAGAGGGCGAATAAAACGGCAAGGGTGAAGTGGGGGAGAGGAAAACAAGAGGCAAATGGCAACTAATGTAATGCAAGAGATAGGGATTGTGATAGGTACTTGGTATGTTGACTTTTTGCATAGACTCCCCGGCAACGACGCCAGAAATCCTTCTTGCTACGTCTTGAGCTTGCGTTGGTTTTCCCCGAAGAGGAAGGGATGATGCAGCAGAGTAGCGTAAGTATTTCCCTCAGTTTTTGAGAACCAAGGTATCAATCCAGTAGGAGGCCACGCTCAAGTCCCTCGTACCTGCACAAAATGATAGCTACTCGCAACCAACACGATTAGGGGTTGTCAATCCCTTCACGGTCACTTACGAGAGTGAGATCTGATAGATATAATATTTTTGGTATTTTTGGTATAAAGATGCAAAGTAAAAAGTAAAGGCAATGTAAAAAAGCAAAGCAAGATTAAAGTGATGGAGATTGATATGATGAGAATAGACCCGGGGGCCATAGGTTTCACTAGTGGCTTCTCTCAAGAGCATAAGTATTCTACGATGGGTGAACAAATTACTGTTGAGCAATTGATAGAATTGAGCATAGTTATGAGAATATCTAGGCATGATCATGTATATAGGCATCACGTCCGTGACAAGTAGACCGAAACGATTTTGCATCTACTACTATTACTCCACTCATTGACCGCTATCCAGCATGCATCTAGAGTATTAAGTTAAAAACAAAGTAACGCCTTAAGCAAGATGACATGATGTAGAGAGATAAATTCATGCAATATGAAATAAACCCCATCTTGTTATCCTTGATGGCAACGATACAATACGTGCCTTGCTGCCCCTTCTGTCACTGGGAAAGGACACCGCAAGATCGAACCCAAAGCTAAGCACTTATCCCATGGCAAGAACTACCAATCTAGTTGGCCAAACCAAACGGATAATTCGAAGAGACTTGCAAAGATAACCAATCATACATAAAAGAATTCAGAGAAGATTCAAATATTATTCATAGATAGACTTGATCATAAACCCACAATTCATCGGTCTCAACAAACACACCGCAAAAAGAAGATTACATCGAATAGATCTCCACAAGAGAGGGGGAGAACTTTGTATTGAGATCCAAAAAGAGAGAAGAAGCCATCTAGCTACTAACTATGGACTCGAAGGTCTGAGGTAAACTACTCACACTTCATCGGACATGCTATGATGATGTAGAAGCCCTCCGTGATCACGGCCCTCTTCGACAGAGCTCCGGAATAGGCCGCAAGATGGGATCCCGTGGATACAGAAAGTTGCGGCGGTGGAATTAGGTTTTTGGCTTCGTATCTGTTCGTTTGGGGGTACGTAGGTATATATAGGAGGAAGGAGTATGTCGGTGGAGCATCGAGGGGCCCACGAGGCAGGGGGCGCGCCCTAGAGGGGGCGCCCCCACCCTCATGACCGCCTCTTTGACTCCTTGGAGTAGGGTCCAAGTCTCCTGGATCACGTTCAGTGAGAAAATCACGTTCCCGAAGGTTTTATTCCGTTTGGACTCCATTTCATATTCCGTTTCTTCGAAACACTGAAATAGGCAAAAAACAGCAATTCCGGGCTGGGCCTCCGGTTAATAGGTTAGTCCCAAAAATAATATAAAAGTGGAAAATAAAGCCCAATATAGTCCAAAACAGTAGATAATATAGCATGGAGCAATCAAAAATTATAGATACGTTGGAGATGTATCATATATGCATTAATATGCTATTTTATATTATTTTTGGGACTAACCTATTAACCTAGAGCCCAGTGCCAGTTTCTGTTATTTCCTTGTTTTTGAGTTTCGCAGAAAAGGAATACCAAACAGAGTCCAAACAGAATAAAACTTTTGAAATGATTTTTCTTGGACCAGAAGACACCCATGAGACTTGGAGTTCAAGTCAGAGGAGCCACGAGGCAACCACAAGGGTGGAGGGCGCGCCCAAGGGGTACCCCCCGGTGACTTCCCTGACCTAGTTCTTTCGCCTATAAGGTGTGGTGATTCGATCCTACCTAAGGCAGCGGTAGAGGCCATATACGGCGATCTATGGTGACTTCATGACGATGTGCCATGGAGAGAGAAAAGCCTGATCGCCTCAAAAAATCCAGCATACCCGTTCTACGTGGTTAACGTGTCGCAGCAAAGGTTGTACGTCGACACATTCCCCGCGGAAAAGTTCTTCCTTCGATTCGATTACATCTTTGACATGTTTCACTTGAAAAAGTTGTATTTTACGTTTGTCCGTCTTTTTGCCCTGTACATGAACTACATCATCGGGATTGAGTAAAAACCATATATATGTGTCGCTGACCCGTACTTCATGCACGAGGGCTTCTTGGTAGTCTGCCAATAGCATCGTGAATACACGAGGAACTACATCGTCGATTTCATGGTCGGCAATAAGGATAAGGAGACGATTCTCCTTCCTTCTCATCCCATGTAAGTCATCCGTGGATATCCTTCCTTTGATTTTAATCATTCATTTGCACACGTGAAGGCTAATTTGAGGTGTACTTATTTTGTGCAGCGACGGGCGCGCCGTGCTCATCATCCTTTACCCCTGATTCTCTCACGCTCTTTACTTGGACTCGCCGAAGAACATGAAGAAAAAGGATTACACCCACATCAAGTATGTTCTCGACAGTGCTATCTTAAGCTACGACCACCAGGGTGGAGAGATCACGGTCAAGAGGACAAGGAACCGCGCGCCCTGCTTCGGCCATAAGACTAACTTCTGCTGCATCCAGCAGCCGATAGGTACTCTCAGTGATGGATTCTATGTCTCCACCACATGCTAGAGTACAGATGGGATCACTAGAACCTTCGCATGTCACCTAGATCCGGCGATGCCGATATTCTGCAATGGGCAAAGAATCTAGGAAATGTCTCGGATCATCGACTCCGAGCTGAGTTCTATCACATCCAGCATGAACTTGCTTAAATCATCATGAAGGAGGTCCTCAAAAAAACAGGGATGTTCTACGAAGAAGGGCAAATGTCGCAGGAAGGCGTCCGAACATGTGTAGTCGCTCAGCGTATCGACCTGAAGACTTTCACTTCGCTCGGGGACTTCCTCCCTGATTTGGATGGTTGGCATGACATGTTGGAGTGATTGACGATGATAATGTGTCCGTTTAGTCACTACTTTCTCTAGCTATGACAAAACTTTGAATTTATGCATGACAAAACTTTGTGCTAAATAGGGCAGTTTGGGTATGATGAACTTGTTATTCATGTTTATGATATGTTGCTTCTATTTTTGTTAGCTCTATCTCCTTTTGTTTCTCAACTACATATTATGTTGCATATTATCGAATCATGTGACGATGCAGGTACATAGATCATCGATGGTGAAGAAGTGCTACATCGTGTACGTAGGGAAGGTTCCAGGAGTATACCACGAGTGGACTGAGTGTCAGGCCCAGGTGTACCGGTTTCCAAGCGATAGCCAGAGAGGGTTCAATAGCAGAGCCGAAGCGGAAAATAGTTAGTTTAGGTTCTCACTAGTGCGAGAGAGGGATCTGAACCGGCGCTTCAAGAAGTACGACATTATGTATGATGAGACATGTCAGTTAACTTGTATCGCTATATCGTGATTATGATGTGACGACATGCTTTGTGTTGGATGATATGATGAGACTATTATGTGTATGATATGATGAGCATATTGCATGTTTGTGATATGATTAGAATACTGTATAAAACCTATACAAAAACATCGCAAATATGTAGCAAAAAATGTGAAAATATAGTAGTAGCACTCTTTAGCAGGAAGTGGCAGCGCTGTAAACAAGCGCTACAGCTAATTAGTAGTAGCACCGGACTGGAAAACGCTACTGCTAAGCCACTTAGCAGTAGCGATGGTCTGGACAGCGCTACTGCTAAGTAGGTATAGCAGTAGCACAGGACAAACAACACTACTACTACAAGTTAGCTATAGCGCCTTATTAGTAGCGCGGGTACCCGCGCTACTGCTAGGATTTTCCCTAGTAGTGTCATCCAGTAGATTAATAGAGGAAAGCATTGCAGGGACCAATAAACTTTGAGTAAACATCTGCATCATTTGACTTACAAAGCACATAGGATAAAGGCATGATTTCTTTTGCCTTGTTGGGAGTGGACTTGCCCCTAGTGGCATTCCCATTCACAACCATATCATCACCCTTGCCTTTTCCTTTATCCTTGTGCCACCCACAAATACAACCTTTTGAGGGGTTGTGCTCTTTTGAAGAGTGGCATTCTGCTTCTTGCTAGAACTTGGATTAAACCCGTGGGCCGAGATATATCGAAGATACATCCGTTGCGGCCCTTTCATATGTGCCAAGCCATGATCATGATGATCAAGGATAAGCCTTGGTGGAGGGAGGTTGGCGTGTGGGAGCATGAAGATGCCCACCAGACCACAAAAGGGGGTCGTTGAACGTGCGGTCGATTCTGTCAACCGACACCAAGCGAGAACCTCATGGAAAATTTGGCGCGAGAAGGGCATCCAATCACAAGGTGATGCATGTCTTCTAACACCTTATCATAGAAGGAGCAGTATTGCTCATGGGGGAGGCCACGTCAAGCCAACCGGCCAGCCGTCCAACAATGATCGACAACAACCAGCCAAGACAACGCCTGGACCCGAATGGAAGCCCAAGTCATCCAATGAAGGGTCAATTTTGTTTAATGCATTTTTAATACAGTGCAGGCGCAGATGCTCATACATTCGCACATGTACTCATCCCTATCAACTAACGCAGATTGACGAAGTCATCGTAGGTGTCTTCATAGTCGACGGGAACGTCTCCTTCCATTGAAGGGACATTGCCGAAAGGTCTGAAAAAATTCAAGCACCAATGCCAAGTCTAGGACTTTGAACCGTGGTGGGTTAGTTTCGCCACAAGAAACCTAACCTGTTGGGGAACGTAGCAGAATTTTAAATTTTCTACGCATTGCCAAGATCAATCTATGGAGTCATCTAGCAACGAGGGAGAGGGGAGTGCATCTACATACCCTTGTAGATCGCGCGCGGAAGCGTTCAAGAGAACGGGGTTGATGGAGTCGTACTCGTCGTGATCCAAATCACCGATGACCTAGCGCCGAACGGACGACACCTCCGTGTTCAACACACGTACGGCTGGGAAGATGTCACCTCCAACTTGATCCAGCAAGGGGGAAGGAGAGGTTGATGAAGATCCAGCAGCACGACCGCGTATTGGTGGAAGCAACGGTCATCTCAGCAGGGCTTCGCCAAGCTCAGGGAGAGGGAGGAGTGTCACGGGAGGGAGAGGGAGGCGCCAGGGGCTAGGGTGCGGCTGCCCTCACTCCCCCCCACTATATATAGGACCCCTAGGGAGGGCGCTGGCCCTAGGAGATGCAATCTCCAAGGGGGGCGGCGGCCAAGGGGGGTGGAGTGCCCCCAAGCCAAGTGGGGCGCCCCCACCCCTAGGGTTTCCAACCCTAGGCGTAGGGGAGGCCCATGGGGGGGTGCACCAGCCCACTAGGGGCTGGTTCCCCTCCCACTTCAGCCCATGGGGCCCTCCGGGATAGGTGGCCCCACCCGGTGGACCCCCGGGACCCTTCTGGTGGTCCTGGTACAATACCGATTACCCCCGAAACTTTCCCGATGGCCAAAACTTAACTTCCTATATATAAATCTTCACCTCCGGACCATTCCGAAACTCCTCGTGACGTCCGGGATCTCATCCGGGACTCCGAACAACTTTCGGGTTACCGTATACTAATATCTCAACAACCCTAGCGTCACTGAACCTTAAGTGTGTAGACCCTACGGGTTTGGGAGACACGCAGACATGACCGAGATGACTCTCCGGTCAATAACCAACAGCGGGATCTGGATACCCATGTTGGCTCCCACATGCTCCTCTATGATCTCATCGGATGAACCATGATGTCAAGGATTCAATCAATCTCGTATACAATTCCCTTTGTCAATCGGTACGTTACTTGCCCGAGACTCGATCGTCGGTATCCCAATACCTCGTTCAATCTCGTTACCGGCAAGTCACTTTACTCGTACTGTAATGCATGATCCTGTGATCAACCACTTGGTCACATTGAGCTCATTATGATGATGCATTACCGAGTGGGCCCAGAGATACCTCTCCGTCATACGGAGTGACAAATCCCAGTCTTGATTCGTGCCAACCCAACAGACACTTTCGGAGATACCCGTAGTGCACCTTTATAGTCACCCAGTTACGTTGTGACGTTTGGTACACCCAAAGCACTCCTACGGTATCCGGGAGTTGCACAATCTCATGGTCTAAGGAAATGATACTTGACATTCGGAAAAGCTATAGCAAACGAACTACACGATCTTCAAGCTATGCTTAGGGTTGGGTCTTGTCCATCACATCATTCTCCTAATGATGTGATCCCGTTATCAATGACATCCAATGTCCATAGTCAGTAAACCATGACTATCTTTTGATCAACGAGCTAGTCAACTAGAGGCTCACTAGGGACGTGTTGTGGTCTATGTATTCACACATGTCTTACGATTTCCGGATAACACAATTATAGCATGAACAATAGACAATTATCATGAACAAAGAAATATAATAATAACCATTTTATTATTGCCTCTAGGGCATATTTCCAATAGTCTCCCACTTGCACTAGAGTCAATAACCTAGTTACATTGTGATGAATCAAACACCCATGCAGTTCTGGTGTTGATCATGTTTTGCTCTAGGGAGAGGTTTAGTCAACGGATCTGCCACATTCAGGTCCGTATGTACTTTACAAATATCTATGTATCCATTTTGAACACTTTCACGAATGGAGTTGAAGCGACGCTTGATATGCCTGGTCTTCCTGTGAAACCTGGGCTCCTTGGCAAGGGCAATAGCTCCAGTGTTGTCACAGAAGAGAGTCATCGGGCCCGACGCATTGGGTATGACTCCTAGGTCGGTAATGAACTCCTTCACCCAGATTGCCTCTTGTGCTGCCTCTGAGGCTGCCATGTACTCCGCTTCACATGTAGATCCCGCCACAACGCTTTGCTTGCAACTGCACCAGCTTACTGCCCCACCATTCAAAATATACACGTATCCGGTTTGTGACTTAGAGTCATCCAGATCTGTGTCGAAGCTAGCATCGACATAACCCTTTACAACGAGCTCTTCGTCACCTCCATAAATGAGAAACATATCCTTAGTCCTCTTCAGGTACTTCAGGATATTCTTGACCGCTGTCCAGTGTTCCATGCCGGGATTACTTTGGTACCTTCCTACCAAACTTATGCAAGGTTTACATCTAGTCTGGTACACAGCATAGCATACATGATAGACCCTATGGCTGAGGCATAGGGGATGACACTCATCTTTTCTCTATCTTCTGCCATGGTCGGGCATTGAGCCGTGCTCAATCTCGTACCTTGCAATACATGCAAGAACCCCTTCTTTGACTGATCCATATTGAACTTCTTCAATATCTTGTCAAGGTACGTACTCTGTGAAAGACCAATGAGGCGTCTCGATCTATCTCTATAGATCTTGATGCCTAATATGTAAGCAGCTTCTCCAAGATCCTTCATTGAAAAACACTTGTTCAAGTAGGCCTTTATGCTTTCCAAGAATTATATATCATTTCCCATCAACAGTATGTCATCCACATACAATATGAGAAATGCTACAGAGCTCCCACTCACTTTCTTGTAAATGCAGGCTTCTCCATAAGTCTGCGTAAACCCAAACGCTTTGATCATCTCATCAAACGAATGTTCCAACTCCGAGATGCTTGCACCAGCCCGTAGATCGAGCGTTGGAGCTTGCACACCTTGTCAGCATTCTTACAATCAACAAAACCTTCCGGCTGTATCATATATAATTCTTCCTTAAGGAAACCATTAAGGAATGCCGTTTTGACGTCCATTTGCCATATCTCATAATCATAGAATGCGGCAATTGCTAACATGATTCGGACGGACTTCAGCTTCGCTACGGGTGAGAAAGTCTCATCGTAGTCAACCCCTTGAACTTGTCGATAACCCTTAGCGACAAGCCGAGCTTTATAGATGGTTACATTACTATCCGCGTCTGTCTTCTTAAAGATCCATTTATTTTCTATGGCTCGCCGATCATCGGGCAAGTCAGTCAAAGTCCATACTTTGTTTTCATACATGGATCCTATCTCGGATTTCATGGCTTCCAGCCATTTGTCAGAATCCGGGCCCGCCATCGCTTCTTCATAGTTTGAAGGTTCACCATTGTCTAACAACATGATTTCCAAGACAGGGTTGCCGTACCACTTTGGTGCGGAACGTGTCCTTGTGGACCTACGAAGTTCAGTAGCAACTTGATCTGAAGTTTCATGATCATCATCATTAACTTCCTCTCTAGTCGGTGCAGGCACCTCAGGAACATTTTCCTGAGTCGTGCCACTTACCGGTTCAAGAGGTAATACTTCATCAAGTTCTACTTTCCTCCCACTTACTTCTTTCGAGAGAAACTCTTTCTCTAGAAAGGATCCATTCTTGGCAACAAAGATCTTGCCTTCAGATCTGAGGTAGAAGGTATACCCAATAGTTTCTTTAGGGTATCCTATGAAGACGCATTTTTCTGACTTGGGTTCGAGCTTTTCAGGTTGAAGTTTCTTGACATAAGCATCACATCCCCAAACTTTTAGAAACGACGGCTTAGGTTTCTTCCAAAACCATAATTCATACGGTGTCGCCTCAACGGATTTCGACGGAGCCCTATTTAAAGTGAATGCGGCAGTCTCTAAAGCATAGCCCCAAAATGACAGCGGTAGATTGGTAAGAGACATCATAGATCGCACCATATCCAATAGAGTGTGATTACGACGTTCGGACACACCATTACGCTGAGGTGTTCCACGCAGTGTGAGTTGTGAAACTATTCCACATTTCCTTAAGTGTGTGCCAAATTTGTGACTCAAGTATTCTCCCCCACGATCTGACCGCAAGAACTTGATTTTTCTGTAACGTTGATTCTCAACCTCACTCTGAAATTCCTTGAACTTTTCAAAGGTCTCAGACTTGTGTTTCATTAAGTAGACATACCCATATCTACTCAAGTCATTAATGAGGGTGAGAACATAACGATAGCCACCGCGAGCCTCAACACTCATTGGAACGCACACATCAGTATGTATGATTTCTAATAAGTTGGTTGCTCGCTCCATTGTTCCTGAGAACGGAGTCTTGGTCATTTTACCCATGAGGCATGGTTCGCACGTGTCAAATGATTCGTAATCAAGAGACTCCAAAAGTCCATCTGCATGGAGCTTCTTCATGCGTTTGACACCTATGTGACCAAGGCGGCAGTGCCACAAGTATGTGGGACTATCATTATCAACCTTACATCTTTTGGTATTCACACTATGAATATGTATAACATTACGCTCAAGATTCATTAAGAATAAACCATTCACCAGCGGAGCATGACCATAAAACATATCTCTCATATAAATAGAACAACCATTATTCTCGGATTTAAATGAGTAGCCATCTCGAATTAAACGAGATCCTGATACAATGTTCATGCTCAAAGCTGGCACTAAATAACAATTATTGAGGTTTAAAACTAATCCCGTAGGTAAATGTAGAGGCAGCGTGCCGATGGCGATCACATCGACCTTGGAACCATTCCCGACGCGCATCGTCACCTCGTCCTTCGCCAGTCTCCGCTTATTCCGCAGCTCCTGCTTTGAGTTACAAATGTGAGCAACCGCACCGGTATCAAATACCCAGGAGCTACTACGAGTACTGGTAAGGTACACATCAATTACATGTATATCACATATACCTTTAGTGTTGCCGGCCTTCTTGTCCGCTAAGTATTTCGGGCAGTTCCGCTTCCAGTGACCACTTCCCTTGCAATAAAAACACTCAGTCTCGGGCTTGGGTCCATTCTTTGGCTTCTTCCCGGCAGCTTGCTTACCGGGCGTGGCAACCCCCTTGCCATCCTTCTTGAAGTTCTTTTTACCCTTGCCTTTCTTGAACTTAGTGGTTTTATTCACCATCAACACTTGATGTTCCTTTTTGATTTTCACCTCTGCTGATTTCAGCATTGAATATACCTCAGGAATGGTCTTTTCCATCCCCTGCATATTGAAGTTCATCACAAAGCTCTTGTAGCTTATGTTGGGGAACGTTGCAGAAAATTAAAAAAATTTCTACGGTTTCACCAAGATCCATCTATGAGTTCATCTAAGCAACAAGTCAAGGGAGAGAGTTAGCATCTACATACCACTTGTAGATCGCGTGCGGAAGCTTGCAAGGTGATGATGTAGTCGTACTCGACGTGATTCGAATCACCGATGACCAAGTGCTGAACGGACAGCACCTCCGCGTTCAACACACGTACGGGATGGGAGACGTCTCCTCCTTCTTGATCCAGCAAGGGGGAAGGAGAGGTTGAGGAAGACAGCTCCACCGGCAGCACGACGGCGTGGTGATGGTGGAGAGGCAGTACTCCGACAGGGCTTCGCCAAGCACACAATGGAGGAGGAGAGGTGTTGGGGAGGGGAGGGCTGCGCCTTGGAGAGTGGTGCGGCTGCCCTCCCCTCACCCCTCTATTTATAGGGGGAAGGGAGAAGGGGGCCGGCCCCCTAGAACCCATCTAGGGGGGGGGTGCGGCGGCCTAGGGGAGAGGGGAGAGGGTGGCTTGCCCCCCAAGCCAAGGGGGGCGCCCCCTCTAGGGTTCCCCCCTCAACCCTAGGCGCATGGGCCCAAGGGAGGGGGTGCGGCCAGCCCACCAGGGGCTGGCTCCCTGCCCCACGCAGCCCATGTGGCCCCCCGGGAGGGGTGGCCCCTCCCGGTGGACCCCCGGAACTCTTCCGGTGGCCCCGGTACAATACCGGTATGACCCCGAAACTTCCCGGTGTCTGTTTGACAACTTCCCATATATAAATCTTTACCTCCGGACCCTTCCGGAGCTCCTCGTGACGTCCAGGATCCCATCCGGGACTCCGAACAACATTCGGTAGTCACATACTAGTCTTCCTAATAACCCTAGCGTCACCGAACCTTAAGTGTGTAGACCCTACGGGTTCGGGAGACATGCAGACATGACCGAGACGCTCTCAGTCAATAACCAACAGCGGGATCTGGATACCCATGATGGCTCCCACATGCTCCTCGATGTTGTCATCGGATGAACCACGATGTCGAGGATTCGATCAAACCCTGTATGCAATTCCCTTTGTCAATCGGTACGTTACTTGCCCGAGACTCGATCGTCGGTATCCCAATACCTTGTTCAGTCTCGTTACCGGCAAGTCACTTTACTCATACCGTAATGCATGATCCCGTGTCCAACACCTTGGTCACATTGAGCTCATTATGATGATGCATTACCGAGTGGGCCCAAAGATACCTCTCCGTCATACGGAGTGACAAATCCCAGTCTCGATCCGTGTCAACCCAACAGATACTTTCGGAGATACCTGTAATGCACCTTTATAGTCACCCAGTTACGTTGTGACGTTTGATACACCCAAGGCACTCTTACGGTATCTGGGAGTTACACGATCTCATGGTCAAAGGAAGAGATACTTGACACTGGCAAAGCTCTAGCAAAACGAACTACACGATCTTTTATGCTATGCTTAGAATTGGGTCTTGTCCATCACATCATTCTCCTAATGATGTGATCCCATTATCAACGACATCCAATGTCCATAGTCAGGAAACCATGACTATCTGTTGATCACAACGAGCTAGTCAACTAGAGGCTCACCAGGGACATATTGTGGTCTAAGTATTCACACGTGTATTACGATTTCCAGATAATACAGTTATAGCATGAATAAAAGACATTTATCATGAACATTGAAATATAATAATACTTTTATTATTGCCTCTAGGGCATATTTCCAACAGTCTACCACTTGCACTAGAGTCACCAATCTAGTTACATTGTGATGAATCGAACACCCATAGAGTTCTGGTGTTGATCATGTTTTGCACGCGAGAGAGGTTTAGTCAGCGGATCTGCGACATTCAGATCCGTGTGCACTTTGCAAATCTCTATGTCTCCATCTTGAACATTTTCACGGATGGAGTTGAAACGACGCTTGATGTGCCTGGTCTTCTTGTGAAACCTGGGCTCCTTGGCGAGGGCAATAGCTCCAGTGTTGTCACAGAAGAGTTTGATCGGCCCCGACGCATTGGGTATGACTCCTAGGTCGGTGATGAACTCCTTCACCCAAATCGCTTCATGCGCTGCCTCCGAGGCTGCCATGTACTCCGCTTCACACGTAGATCCCGCCACGACGCTCTGCTTGCAGCTGCACCAGCTTACTGCTCTACCATTCAACATATACACGTATCCGGTTTGTGACTTAGAGTCATCCAGATCTGAGTCGAAGCTAGCGTCGACGTAACCCTTTACGACGAGCTCTTCGTCTCTTCCATAAACGAGAAACATGTCCTTTGTCCTTTTCAGGTACTTCAGGATATTCTTGACCGCTGTCCAGTGTTCCTTGCCAGGATTACTTTGGTATCTTTCTACCAAACTTACGGCAAGGTTTACATCGGGTCTGGTACACAGCATGGCATACATAATAGATCCTATGGCTGAAGCATAGGGGATGACACTCATCTCTTCTT
Organism: Triticum aestivum; assembly: GCF_018294505.1. Taxonomy (NCBI): domain Eukaryota; kingdom Viridiplantae; phylum Streptophyta; class Magnoliopsida; order Poales; family Poaceae; genus Triticum; species Triticum aestivum. Next base: position 192,708,227 of record NC_057812.1, on the reverse strand, counting down.
TATCTTTTGCCGTGGTCGGTGACTGAGCCGAGCTCAATCTCACACCTTGTAACATAGGCAAGAACCCCTTCTTGGACTGATCCATTTTGAACCTCTTCAAAATCTTATCAACGTATGTGCTTTGTGAAAGACCTATGAGGCGTCTCGATCTATCTCTATAGATCTTGATGCCTAATATATAAGCAGCTTCTCCAAGGTCCTTCATTGAAAAACACTTATTCAAGTAGGCCTTAATGCTGTCCAGAAATTCTATATTATTTCCCATCAAGAGTATGTTATCTACATATAATATGAGAAATGCTACAGAGCTCCCACTCACTTTCTTGTAAACGCAGGCTTCTCCATAAGTCTGCATAAACCCAAACGCTTTGATCATCTCATCAAAGCGAATGTTCCAACTCCGAGATGCTTGCACCAGTCCATAAATGGATCGCTGGAGCTTGCATACTTTGTTAGCATTCCGAGGATCGACAAAACCTTCCGGCTGCATCATATACAGTTCTTCCTTAAGATGCCCGTTAAGGAATGCCGTTTTGACGTCCATTTGACATATCTCATAATCATAGTATGCGGCAATTTCTAACATGATTCGGACGGGCTTCAGCTTCGCTACGGGAGAGAAAGTCTCGTCGTAGTCAATCCCTTGAACTTGTCGATAACCCTTAGCGACAAGTCGAGCCTTATAGATTGTAACATTACCATCCGCGTCCGTCTTCTTCTTAAAAATCCATTTGTTTTCTATCGCTCGCCGATCATCGGGCAAGTCTGTCAAAGTCCATACTTTGTTTTCATACATGGATTCTATCTCGGATTTCATGGCTTCAAGCCATTTGTTGGAATCCGGGCCCGCCATCGCTTCTTCATAGTTCGAAGGTTCATTGTTGTCTAACAACATGATTTCCAGGACAGGGTTGCCGTACCACTCTGGTGCGGAACGTGTCCTTGTGGACCTACGAAGTTCAGCAGTAACTTGATCCGAAGTACCTTGATCATCATCATTGTTTTCCTCTTCAGTTGGTGTGGGCATCACAGGAACGGTTTCCTGCGCTGCGCCACTTTCCCGCTCAAGAGGTGGTACTTCATCGAGTTCTACTTTCCTCCCACTTACTTCTTTCGAGAGAAACTCTTTTTCCAGAAAGCATCCGTTCTTGGCAACAAAGATCTTGCCTTCGGATCTTAAGTAGAAGGTATACCCGACAGTTTCCTTAGGGTATCCTATGAATACGCATTTTTCCGACTTGGGTTCGAGCTTTTCAGGTTGAAGTTTCTTGACATAAGCATCGCATCCCCAAACTTTTAGAAACGACAGCTTAGGTTTCTTTCCAAACCATAATTCATACGGTGCCGTCTCAACGGATTTAGACGGTGCCCTATTTAAAGTGAATGTAGCTGTCTCTAGAGCGTATCCCCAAAATGATAGCGGTAAATCGGTAAGAGACATCATAGACCGCACCATATCCAATAGGGTGCGATTACGACGTTCGGACACACCGTTTCGCTGAGGTGTTCCAGGCGGCGTGAGCTATGAAACGATTCCACATTTCCTTAAGTGTGTACCAAATTCGTGACTTAAGTATTCTCCTCCACGATCTGATCGTAAGAATTTTATATTTCGGTCACGTTGATTCTCTACCTCATTCTGAAATTCCTTGAACTTTTCAAAGGTCTCAGACTTGTGTTTCATTAAGTAGACATACCCATATCTACTCAAGTCATCTGTGAGAGTGAGAACATAACGATATCCTCCGCGAGCCTCAACGCTCATTGGACCGCACACATCGGTATGTATGATTTCCAACAAGTTGGTTGCTCGCTCCATTGTTCCGGAGAACGGAGTCTTGGTCATTTTTCCCAAAAGGCATGGTTCGCACGTGTCAAACGATTCATAATCAAGAGACTCTAAAAGTCCATCGGCATGGAGCTTCTTCATGCGCTTGACACCAATGTGACCAAGGCGGCAGTGCCACAAGTATGTGGGACTATCGTTATCAACTTTAAATCTTTTGGCATCTACACTATGAACATGTGTAATATTACGCTCGAGATTCATTAAGAATAAACCATTGACCATCGGAGCATGACCATAAAACATATCTCTCATATAAATCGAACAACCATTATTCTCAGACTTAAATGAGTAGCCATCTCGTATTAAACGAGATTCAGATACAATGTTCATGCTCAAACTTGGCACTAAATAACAATTATTAAGGTTCAAAACTAATCCCGTAGGTAAATGTAGAGGCAGCGTGCCGACGGCGATCACATCGACTCTGGAACCATTCCCGACGCGCATCGTCACCTCGTCCTTCGCCAGTCTCCGTTTATTCCGCAGCTCCTGCTGTGAGTTACAAATATGAGCAACGGCACCGGTATCAAATACCCAGGAGTTACTACGAGTACTGGTAAGGTACACATCAATCACATGTATATCAAATATACCTTTGGTGTTGCCGGCCTTCTTATCCGCTAAGTATTTGGGGCAGTTCCGCTTCCAGTGACCCTTCCCCTTGCAATAAAAGCACTCAGTCTCAGGCTTAGGTCCATTCTTTGACTTCTTCCCGGCAACAGGCTTACCGGGCGCGGCAACATCTTTGCCGTCCTTCTTGAAGTTCTTCTTACCCTTGCCCTTCTTGAACTTAGTGGTCTTATTGACCATCAACACTTGATGTTCTTTCTTGATTTCAGCCTCTGCTGACTTCAGCATCGAGAACACTTCAGGAATGGTCTTTTCCATCCCCTGCATGTTGTAGTTCATCACAAAGCTCTTGTAGCTTGGTGGGAGCGACTGGAGGATTCTGTCAATGACCGCCTCATCTGGGAGGTTAATGTTCAGCTGGGTCATACGGTTGTGCAACCCAGACATCTTCAGGATGTGCTCACTGACAGAACTGTTTTCCTCCATCTTACAACTGTAGAATTTGTCAGAGACATCATATCTCTCGACCCGGGCATGAACTTGGAAAACTAGTTTCAGCTCTTCGAACATCTCATATGCTCCGTGATGCTCAAAACGTTTTTGGAGCCCCGGTTCTAAGCTGTAAAGCATGCCGCACTGAACGAGGGAGTAATCATCAGCACGAGACTGCCAAGCATTCATAATGTCTTGGTTCTCTGGGACGGGAGCGTCACCTAGCGGTCCTTCTAGGACATATTGTTTCCTGGCAGCTATGAGGATGATCCTCAGGTTCCGGACCCAGTCCGTATAGTTGCTGCCATCATCTTTCAGCTTGGTTTTCTCTAGGAACGCGTTGAAGTTCATGTTGACATTAGCGTTGGCCATTGATCTACAAGACATATTTGCAAAGGTTTTAGACTAAGTTCATGATAATAAAGTTCTAATCAAATTATGAACTCCCACTTAGATTAGACATCCCTCTAGTCATCTAAGTGTTACACGATCCGAGTCGACTAGCCCGTGTCCGATCATCACGTGAGACGGACTAGTCATTGTCGGTGAACATTCTCATATTGATCGTATCTTCCATACGATTCGTGTTCGACCTTTCGGTCTCCGTGTTCCGAGGCCATGTCTGCACATGCTAGGCTCGTCAAGTTAACCCTAAGTGTTTTCGCTGTGTAAAACTGTCTTACACCCGTTGTATGTGAACGTAAGAATCCATCACACCCGATCATCACGTGGTGCTTAGAAGCGACGAACTGTAGCAACGGTGCACAGTTAGGGGAGAACACTTTTTGAAATTTTATAAGGGATCATCTTATTTACTACCGTCGTCCTAAGTAAACAAGATGCATAATACATAATAAACATCACATGCAATTATATAGTTGTGACATGATATGGCCAATATCATATAGCTCCATTGATCTTCATCTTCGGGGCTCCATGATCATCTTGTCACCGGCTTGACACCATGATCTCCATCATCATGATCTCCATCATCGTGTCTTCATGAAGTTGTCACACCAACGACTACTTCTACTTCTATGACTAACGTTTAGCAATAAAGTAAAGTAGTTTACATGGCGTTATTCAATGACACGCGGGTCATACAAAAATAAAGACAACTCCTATGGCTCCTGCCGGTTGTCATACTCATCGACATGCAAGTCGTGAATCCTATTACAAAGAACATGATCTCATACATCACAATTCATCATTCATCACAACTTCTGGCCATATCACATCACATGATCAATCGCTGCAAAAACAAGTTAGACGTCCTCTAATTGTTGTTGCATCTTTTACGTGGCTGCAATTGGGTTCTAGCAAGAACGTTTTCTTACCTACGAATAACCACAACGTGATTTTATCAACTTCTATTTACCCTTCATAAGGGCCCTTTTCATCGAATCCGCTCCAACTAAAGTGGGAGAGACAGACACCCGCCAGCCACCTTATGCAACTAGTGCATGTCAGTCGGTGGAACCGGTCTCACGTAAGTGTACGTGTAAGGTTGGTCCGGGCCGCTTCATCCCACAATACCGTTGAGCAAGAAAAGACTAGTAGATGCAAGTAAGATGACAAAATCCACGCCCACAACAAAATTGTGTTCTACTCGTGCAAAGAGAACTACGCATAAACCTGGCTCTGATACCACTGTTGGGGAACGTTGCAGAAAATTAAAATTTTTTCTACGGTTTCACCAAGATCCATCTATGAGTTCATCTAAGCAACAAGTCAAGGGAGAGAGTTAGCATCTACATACCACTTGTAGATCGCGTGCGGAAGCTTGCAAGGTGATGATGTAGTCGTACTCGACGTGATTTGAATCATCGATGACCAAGTGCTGAACGGACAACACCTCCGCGTTCAACACACGTACGGGACGGGAGACGTCTCCTCCTTCTTGATCCAGCAAGGGGGAAGGAGAGGTTGAGGAAGACAGCTCCACCGGCAGCACGACGGCGTGGTGATGGTGGAGAGGCAGTACTCCGACAGGGCTTCGCCAAGCACACAATGGAGGAGGAGAGGTGTTGGGGAGGGGAGGGTTGCGCCTTGGAGAGTGGTGCGGCTGCCCTCCCCTCACCCCTCTATTTATAGGGGGAAGGGAGAAGGGGGCCGGCCCCCTAGAACCCATCTAGGGGGGGGTGCGGCGGCCTAGGGGAGAGGGGAGAGGGTGGCTTGCCCCCCAAGCCAAGGGGGGCGCCCCCTTTAGGGTTCCCCCCTCAACCCTAGGCGCATGGGCCCAAGGGAGGGGGTGCGGCCAGCCCACTAGGGGCTGGCTCCCTGCCCCACGCAGCCCATGTGGCCCCCCAGGAGGGGTGGCCCCTCCCGGTGGACCCCCGGAACTCTTCCGGTGGCCCCGGTACAATACCGGTTTGACCCCGAAACTTCCCGGTGTCTGTTTGACAACTTCCCATATATAAATCTTTACCTCCGGACCATTCCAGAGCTCCTCGTGACGTCCAGGATCCCATCCGGGACTCCGAACAACATTCGGTAGTCACATACTAGTCTTCCTAATAACCCTAGCGTCACCGAACCTTAAGTGTGTAGACCCTACGGGTTCGGGAGACATGCAGACATGACCGAGACGCTCTCAGTCAATAACCAACAGCGGGATCTGGATACCCATGATGGCTCCCACATGCTCCTCGATGTTGTCATCGGATGAACCACGATGTCAAGGATTCGATCAAACCCTGTATGCAATTCCCTTTGTCAATCGGTACGTTACTTGCCCGAGACTCGATCGTCGGTATCCCAATACCTTGTTCAGTCTCGTTACCGGCAAGTCACTTTACTCGTACCGTAATGCATGATCCCGTGTCCAACACCTTGGTCACATTGAGCTCATTATGATGATGCATTACCGAGTGGGCCCAGAGATACCTCTCCGTCATACGGAGTGACAAATCCCAGTCTCGATCCGTGTCAACCCAACAGATACTTTCGGAGATACCTGTAATGCACATTTATAGTCACCCAGTTACGTTGTGACGTTTGATACACCCAAGGCACTCTTACGGTATCCGGGAGTTACACGATCTCATGGTCGAAGGAAGAGATACTTGACACTGGCAAAGCTCTAGCAAAACGAACTACACGATCTTTTATGCTATGCTTAGAATTGGGTCTTGTCCATCACATCATTCTCCTAATGATGTGATCCCGTTATCAACGACATCCAATGTCCATAGTCAGGAAACCATGACTATCTGTTGATCACAACGAGCTAGTCAACTAGAGGCTCACCAGGGACATATTGTGGTCTAAGTATTCACACGTGTATTACGATTTCCGGATAATACAGTTATAGCATGAATAAAAGACATTTATCATGAACATTGAAATATAATAATACTTTTATTATTGCCTCTAGGGCATATTTCCAACAGCTTGGTGGAAGCGACTGAAGGATTCTGTCAATGACCGCGTCATCCGGGAGATTAACTCCCAGCCGAGTCAAGCGGTTATGCAACCCAGACATTTTGAGTATGTGCTCACTGACAGAACTATTTTCCTCCATCTTACAACTGAAGAACTTGTCGGAGACTTCATATCTCTCGATCTAGGCATGAGCTTGGGAAACTATTTTCAGCTCTTCGAACATCTCATATGCTCTGTGTCGCTCAAAACGCTTTTGGAGCCCCGGTTCTAAGCTGTAAAGCATGCCGCACTGAACGAGGGAGTAATCATTAGCACGTGACTGCCAAGCGTTCATAACATCTTGGTTCTCTGGGATGGGTGCGTCACCTAGCGGTGCTTCTAGGACATAATCTTTCTTGGCAGCTATGAGGATGATCCTCAGGTTCCGGACCCAGTCCGTATAGTTGCTGCCATCATCTTTCAGCTTGGTTTTCTCTAGGAACGCGTTGAAGTTGAGGGCAACATTAGCGTGGGACATTTGATCTACAAGACATAGTGTAAAGATTTTAGACTAAGTTCATGATAATTAAGTTCATCTAATCAAATTATTCAATGAACTCCCACTCAGATAGACATCCCTCTAGTCATCTAAGTGAAACATGATCTGAGTCAACTAGGCCGTTTTTGATCATCATGTGAGACGGACTAGTCAACATCGGTGAACATCTTCATGTTGATCGTATCTTCTATACGACTCATGCTCGACCTTTCGGTCTTCCGTGTTCCGAGGCCATGTCTGTACATGCTAGGCTCGTCAAGTCAACCTAAGTGTATTGCGTGTGTAAATCTGGCTTACACCCGTTGTATTCGAACGTTAGAATCTATCACACCCGATCATCACGTGGTGCTTCGAAACAACGAACCTTCGCAACGGTGCACAGTTAGGGGGGACACTTTCTTGAAATTATTACGAGGGATCATCTTATTTAAGCTACCGTCGTTCTAAGAAAATAAGTTGTAAAACATGATAAACATCACATGCAATCAAATAGTGACATGATATGGCCAATATCATTTGCTCCTTTTGATCTCCATCTTCGGGGCTTCATGATCATCGTTGTCACCGGCATGACACCATGATCTCCATCATCATGATCTCCATCATCGTGTCTTCTTGAAGTTGTCTCGTCATCTATTACTTCTACTACTATGGCTAACGCTTTAGCAATAAAGTAAAGTAATTACATGACGTTTATGTTGACACGCAGGTCATAAATAAATAAAGACAACTCCTATGGCTCCTGCCGGTTGTCATATTCATCGACATGCAAGTCGTGATTCCTATTACAAGAACATGATCAATCCCATACATCACATATATCATTCATCACATCCTTTTGGCCATATCACATCACACGGCACATGCTACAAAAATAAGTTAGACGTCCTCTAATTGTTGTTGCAAGTTTTTACGTGGTTGCTATAGGTTTCTAGCAAGAACGTTTCTTACCTACGCCAAAACCACAACGTGATATGCCAATTTCTATTTACCCTTCATAAGGACCCTTTTCATCGAATCCGATCCGACTAAAGTGGGAGAGACAGACACCCGCTAGCCACCTTATGCAACTAGTGCATTTCAGTCAGTGGAACCAGTCTCACGTAAGCGTACGTGTAAGGTCGGTCCGGGCCGCTTCATCCCACGATGCCGCCGAATCAATATAAGACTAGTAACGGTAAGCAAATTGACAATATCCACGCCCACAACTGCTTTGTGTTCTACTCGTGCATAGAAACTACGCATAGACCTAGCTCATGATGCCACCGTTGGGGAACGTAGCAGAATTTTAAAATTTTCTACGCATCACCAAGATAAATCTATGGAGTCATCTAGCAATGAGGGAGAGAGGGAGTGCATCTACATACCCTTGTAGATCGCGCGCGGAAGCGTTCAAGAGAACGGGGTTGATGGAGTCGTACTCGTCGTGATCCAAATCAGTGATGACCTAGCGCCGAACGGACGGCACCTCCGTGTTCAACACACGTACGGTTGGGAAGACGTCTCCTCCAACTTGATCCAGCAAGGGGGAAGGAGAGGTTGATGAAGATCCAGCAGCACGACGGCGTGGTGGTGGAAGCAACGATGATCTCAGCAGGGCTTCGCCAAGCTCAGGGAGAGGGAGGAGTGTCACGGGAGGGAGAGGGAGGCGCCAGGGGCTAGGGTGCGGCTGCCCTCCCTCCCCCCCACTATATATAGGACCCCTAGGGAGGGCGCCGACCCTAGGAGATGCAATCTCCAAGGAGAAGGGGGCGGCGGCCAAGGGAGTGCCCCCCAAGCCAAGTGGGGCGCCCCCACCCCTAGGGTTTCCAACCCTAGGCGCAGGGGAGGCCCATGGGGGGGGGCGCACCAGCCCACTAGGAGCTGGTTCCCCTCCCACTTCAGCCCATGGGGCCCTCCGGGATAGGTGGCCCCACCCGGTGGACCCCCAGGACCCTTCCGGTGGTCCCGGTACAATACCGATTACCCCTGAAACTTTCCCGATGGCCGAAAATTAACTTCCTATATATAAATCTTCACCTCCGGACCATTCCGAAACTCCTCGTGATGTTCGGGATCTCATCCGGGACTCCGAACAACTTTCGGGGTACCATATAATAATATCTCAACAACCCTAGCGTCACCGAACCTTAAGTGTGTAGACCCTACGGGTTCGGGAGACACGCAGACATGACCGAGACGACTCTCCGGTCAATAACCAACAACGGGATCTGGATACCCATGTTGGCTCCCACATGCTCCTCGAGGATCTCATCGGATGAACCACGATGTCGAGGATTCAATCAATCCCGTATACAATTCCCTTTATCAATCGGTACGTTACTTGCCCGAGACTCGATCGTCAGTATCCCAATACCTCGTTCAATCTCGTTACCGGCAAGTCACTTTACTCGTACCGTAATGCATGATCCTGTGATCAACCACTTGGTCACATTGAGCTCATTATGATGATGCATTACCGAGTGGACCCAGAGATACCTCTCCATCATACGGAGTGACAAATCCCAGTCTTGATTCGTGCCAACCCAACAGACACTTTCGGAGATACCCGTAGTGCACCTTTATAGTCACCCAGTTACGTTGTGACGTTTGGTACACCCAAAGCACTCCTACGGTATCCGGGAGTTGCACAATCTCATGGTCTAAGGAAATGATACTTGACATTCAGAAAAGCTATAGCAAACGAACTACACGATCTTCAAGCTATGCTTAGGATTGGGTCTTGTCCATCACATCATTCTCCTAATGATGTGATCCCGTTATCAATGACATCCAATGTCCATAGTCAGGAAACCATGACTATCTTTTGATCAACGAGCTAGTCAACTAGAGGCTCACTAGGGACGTGTTGTGGTCTATGTATTCACACATGTATTACGATTTCCGGATAACACAATTATAGCATGAACAATATACAATTATCATGAACAAAGAAATATAATAATAACCATTTTATTATTGCCTCCAGGGCATATTTCCAACATAACCATCTGAGCTTAACGCTCAGTTTGCATTCAATGCATTATTATTGGGTAAATTTTGAGAATAATATACCACGCAAAATGACATGCAGTTAGAGCATCTATAGCCGAGCACCCCAAACCGGCCTCAAATGCCCAGGTGGCCCGCCCGGTCGCTGACTGGTCACGGAAAATTAATCCAGATGGGCGCCTCGAACGGGTCTCAAACGCCCGGGCTGACTGGCACCCCACATATCCATCCCAAATATGGGGCGGATATGGGGGCGCTAGGGCGCGCCCGCCACATAGGACTGACGATGGGGTCCCACGCGGAAACGCCCGAAAACTCAGTGTCCGACTAACGCCTCCTCCGTCGTCGTCGTGTGAACGCCGCATGGTGCTACTTCGGCTCGCCGCACGAGGCCAAATCCGGCTAATTAACCGACCGTCGTCCCCCAACCCTAGCCCATCCACCTCCTCCCTCTCTACGCCGCCACTTAAGCCCGTCCGCCTCCTCTCCCTGCTCTCCCACGCTCTCCGACGTTGCCATGGTCCGATGCAAGATCATGACGTACACTATGCTGACACTAGAGCGCCGGTGGCAGATCGCGGAGGAGATCCAGGCGAGGTGCGCCGCCCGCATTGCTATTGGTCTGCCTTTGAACTCGCGGGAGCAGGAGGAGGAGGAGGAGCAGGAGCCGAAGGACAAGGAGGAAGAGCGGCTACCGGAGCCGATGAAGGTGGCAGATCCGGAGGAGGAAGTGACGGATCCAGAGGAGGAGGAGGCGGAGCAGCCTGCTCGAGGGTTCACCATGCACGAGGCGGAGGTGGAGTTCGCCGTCGCCCAAGCCGTGGAGATGGCGAAGCATCAGGCCATCCTGGAGTCCATCCAGGATGAGGCATATGTGGAGGCCAATCAACAGTTCCTTTGGCAGGAGCAGGCAGCGTCCGACGCGCTCTTTGCCAAACTTGACGCGAAGATATAGGAGGAGGCCGAGCGGAGCCGGACACGAAGATTGCCGCCCATGTACCCGGAGTCGGGCACGAAGATTGCCACATCTCTGGCGAGGAGTAGCTACGTAGTACGTAGGTTTTTAAATTTGCATGCTTTTGTATTAATTTGAGAATTTAGTATGAGATGTCTGGATGTAGTTGTGTTAATTTGAGGAGTGCCCGGTCATTACGTGCGGAAACGCCTAAGCGCGTCGATTTGTCATATGCAGCTGTAGATGATCTTATGTATTTCCATTTAATACGGTGCAAAGACATGACCAAATATAAATATGGGCATACGAATTCGAAATAGAATAGAACAATTTCCAAATCCTAGTTGTTTTAGAAATACTAAAACAAAAACGTCCCTCAAAAAGGAAAAGAAAAAACGTTCAGTTCTGTCTGTATCGGCCAGACCTCTCCTCTCGGGTATCGGCGCCGTCTCGACCTTTCGCACCGCCTAATTCCCAAACCCGGCGCCGCCGTGTCACCCCTTCCCCTACGCCCACGGTCGCGCCTCCAGGCCTCGTCCTAAAGCGCGCCAGGCCGAATTCTTCTCCCCCTCCCACCCCCCTCTGCCCGATTGGCCTGGCGTGGAGATACACCCCCGCGGATTTTCTCTTCTTGGTAACGAAGACCTAACTTGCTTTGGACATTCTATTTTTTTCCTAACGTTTTCTTTTGATGCGAGCAACCGAATCTTAACACGGGGTTATGAAATTGATGTGTTGAATTATAGGACTATTGTGGAACTGCTCTAGAAAGTTTCTGGTGATGGTGGTCCGTTTATGTTTCATGTGTTGTTGATTATCGCTGTCGCGCTTGCAGGCCCTGAGACATGTCTCATTATCAGGAGCACAATGTTGAGGACATGGAGGATGATTGCGACATGGATAATCCGGTAGATGACATGGATGGTGAAGATTACCTAGGGCCGGAGGCTAGGGACGACTCTGATGAGGAGGATGACGAGGATGCCGAAGCGGTGTGTATCTGTCTGTCGATTTTTGTTAATTTGATTGTGTAGGCTTTTCAGTATTCTTTAGCTAATTTACTCCGGTTGTTGACTTGTGCCGTCGTATTAAGCAATGAAGGGATAACTAGGCAGTTGAAATTGTTGACTTGCTGCTATGTTAAGTTTGGAATTAGTGTGACACCACACTTTCAAAGGATAGCTACATGCCTACACAACCTTGAAGCCTCATTTTGCATTCAGTTGCCCTATACATTTTCCATGGTCCCCTTCCTGTATAACTTGGGTGTTTCTTAAACTGCGTTTTCCTATCTTTTCTCTCTTTGCTTGCTGAACTTTCATAAAATTTGTTATGGTACATATCAGTGCATTCCAATGAGTTAGGAAAAACAATCCAATAGTTTTTACCTTTTAAGTTCTTATTTATCTTTTGAGCCACCAGAGCTAAGATACATATGATTCAGTTTGTATCTGGAAGACTAAATGAAACTTTGTTTGACTATTCCCATTGCTTGTATAGTCACTGGAATGCTCTAAAAGAAATAATTGTTGCTTTAGAATAAGGCATCCGACACATCATCTGAAGAAGCAAGACGTGGAAAAGACATTCAAGGAATACCATGGGATCGCCTGGAACTTACCAGAGAAGGATACAGGGAGACAAGATTATTACAGTACAAAAATTACGAGAATGTACCTAATTCTGCAGAAACAGCAATGAAGGTATGCCTTTCAAATAAGTTAATTTGTGTGGGAGAAAATATTCTGACGTTGTGATTGGCACTTCTGTAAAACAGGCATGCAAATCTACTGAGAAAGACGGAACATATTATGAGTTCAGGCGAAATACTAGATCAGTAAAATCTACTATTCTACATTTTCAGGTGAGTTCCTATAAGTCCTTGTTTAGTAAGTACTCCTTCCGTCCCATAATATAAGAGTGTTTTTTTATAAATCCTGCATTTCAATAAAGATGGTTTATTATAAAAGTATTACCAGAGAAATTTTTATTTGAACGTTTAAACTATCAGACACTAGAAACTTTTTCAAAAGATTAAATGGCGCATTTTTTCAATTGCAACGTGTCTGCAGTTTTATCTAAATGTTCATACACGAAATTATGTTGTAACAATGTAACATTTATACCTAACTACTGTATTACACAGGAAGTGCCCAGTCATAAAAAATTCGATCTATATTTGCCCCTGTAATTATTTATTTACCATTTAGATGGCAGTGGAGAGGCTATCGAGAAACTTTTTAAATCGTAACCAACTTGCTCTCTACTTCTCTTCAGTTCACTATTATCACTTGTGATGTATGTGCAATGTTTGTGTCTACCAATTTAGCTCATAACACTACATTTGTGTTTGTACAATACCTATTTCTGTTAGTAGTTAGCTAGAACAGGTCAATTCTGTAGTTCTTCAGGGGCTTACCATCTGATGGGAAGGGGGAACAGTCCTACCTGCTACCTGTCACTGGCACGGTGGCACCTGATAGCCATCTTTATGACCATGTCTGCCTCTTATTGCAGATAGATGCGTTTATAAAGAATTAATTGAAGGGGTGCCTAGAGTATCTTTGATTATTAATGTATCTTATTGTGCCTATGATTGTATTTTCTATGCCAAGATGAATCGACTGTGTGAAAATAAAGTCCACCGAGAACTCCCATGGAATTTCGGGTTCTATTTGGCTTGGTTCAATCGGTCTATTAACCACCCTGCTTATTATTATTTGAGGATATTATTCACATAATGGTTTAACCTGTTCAAAGACTTGTCTGTTCCATCATTCTGCATGTATTTTTGTTTCAATTGGTTAAAAGAAATGTGGAGGCTGCTTGTTGTCAGTCTTAATTGATGCTCCTTTATTTTTCTTCTGATACATTGATGTTAAATAAGAAATTAATCAAGTTAATCTATGCCTGCAGCTGAGAAATTTAGTATGGGCTACATCTAAGCATGATGCTTACCTAATATCGCATTACTCGGTGCTACACTGGTCAGCCTTGAGTGGTGTGGACACAGAAATTATGAATGTCGAAGGGCATATCGCACCAAGTGAGGTAGTGTCTATAGTTACTAAATTTTCATCCTAGGTTGCAGTTTCATTTCTTGCTCTACCTCTATTAATGATATTTTATTATTTCATTGCAGAAACATCCAGGAAGTTTATTAGAAGGGTTTTCTCAGACTCAAGTTAGTACGCTGGCAGTCAAGGATAATTTGCTAGTAGCTGGTGGTTTCCAAGGAGAGCTAATATGCAAAGTAGGATCACTTTATCACTTTGTTTTTGCACTGACCCTAATTTTTTGGGGGAGTTCTATCTCGCAATTGACTGGGAGAACCCAAACTTGTGGATAGCTGCATCTTGCCACGACAATCATCTTACCCTGCCCATTCCACAGTACCTTACCAGTGACCATCATCTGTGTTTCTCCTGCCTCACCGACCCACCCACCCTACAATTTCCCTACCCCACCGGCCCATCTTTCATGTGGCCAACTGGCCATCGGTAGCACCTTTGTCACCTTAGTGTGTCTGCACCCCTCCCCCTGTTCACTTGCTTCATGACCTCGGCACTGACTTCTCCCTCTTGTGCATAGTTCTCGTGAAGCTGCAGGCACCTGACAGAACCTCCTTGTGCAGTCTGAAGGTCTTCTTGACTGCAATGCCCCTGTTGCTGATCCCATGGCTTGCATTCTGTGGATACGAATTGTCCGCAGGCATTTATCTTTATAGTTCCCTTAAATTTGTCACTATCTGCTACTCCCTCCGCCCCGAATTACTTGTCGCATTCTAGATACATCCATTTCTGCGACAAGTAATTCGGGGCGGAGGGAGTATTTGTTATATATCTGAACCCACTCTCTTAGTATTAGCTTGTAGCATATGATGAGGTTCCATTTTCCCTGAAAAAAAATGATGAGGTTCCATTTTTCTTATGGAAACATGACAAGGTTCCATTGCCTCTCTTGTTTGCTGGTGGGGATGCGTGTGAATGTGCTGTTAGCTATTTTCTCGCCTGGTTGCTAGTGCACCTCCTATTCAGTTAAATTGATGCTGTTCATTTACAAATTCAGTGGGCAAGTAACAACATATTACATTTATTTCGAACTTGAGTATGCTGAATATATTTGTGAGCTCTTGACACTGATAGTTTTCTGATGTTAACCTTGGTCAATGTGATGCAGAACCTGGACCAAGAAGGAATAAGCTTTTGCTGCAGGACAACATATGATGATAATGCAATCACCAATGCAGTGGAGATATTCAACACCTCTAGGTAAATGTTATGCTCGGCTGTTAAAGATTCAATCTTGCTGAACATTCTTAAAAGATTAAGAAACTAGCTGGACTGTAGCCACAAGATTACTCTTCCCTAGAACTTATTTCATCAGAATGTTGGAACGAGCTCATATCAATAGCTGCTGCCAAGAATTCTTTTGAAAGTGAAATTAATATTAATGTTTTTCTCTGGTCCATAATTTCTTCAGTGGCGCTGTTCACTTCATTGCATCTATTAACGACTCCGGTGTAAGAGAATATGATATGGAAAGATACCAGTTATGTAAGCATTTCCGCTTTGATTGGCCAGTGAATGTAAGTTCTGTTATTCACATTTTCATTTACTTTTTTTTGGTATTCCATACTTTATCTAGAGCAATACTTCTATACTATCATTTCTAACAAGCTCCAGCTTTTATTTGTCTTCATGAAATGGTTTCCTAAACCTAACTTGATGTGTATAAACTAAATCTTTTGAACTGAACGATCAAACCTAGAGTCTGCCAACAGTTGAGGCAACCAAAGTGTACTCGAAGAAATCTAATCCAATCAGAACACTCAATTAAAGGAAATGATTAAATATTGATAGTGCTTATAAGTCTTGGTGCCGAATGTGCTCCTTCCATTACTGGCTCTTCTGGCTGACCGCCACCATAAGGCCCATGGTGCTTGACCCTGGAATCCAACTATATGTTTGTCAATTTCAGTGCCAACTGCTAAACCATCACTTTGTTTTTTTTCCACATCTTCTCTTATTATATCTGGACAATATTCTATTAATTTCTTGTCTGTCACTTGTAACATTTAGGATAACTGTTGAATTTACATTTTAGTTTCAATGACTGATCCTTCTATTGGCGCAGCACACGTCTTTGAGCCCTGATGGGAAGCTTGTTCTCGTTGTCGGGGATGACCCAGATGCTTTGCTTATTGATGCTAATTCAGGAAAGGTAAATCAAACATGCACATTTGTTAGGTTTAAAGCATTTTGCGAGTGCCTATCTATGCATTTGAAAATATAAAATTAAATGTTTTGTATCTGGACACAGACTATTCATTCTATGAAAGGTCACTTGGATTTCTCATTTGCATCGGCTTGGAGCCCGATGGCCGGACATTTGCCACTGGCAATCAAGACAGGACATGCCGGGTTTGGGATGCCAGAAATCTCTCGCAGTCTCTCCATGTCTTGAGGGGTAACCTTGGTGCTATAAGATCTACTCGCTACACATCAGATGGTCAGTTCCTGACGATGGCGGAGCCGGCAGACTTTGTCCACATCTTTGATGTCAAAAGTGATTATAACAAGAGGCAAGAGCTGGATTTCTTTGGTGAGATATCTGGCATGTCTTTCAGCCCTGACACGGACACGCTCTTCGTTGGTGTTTGGGACAGGACCTACGGCAGCCTACTTCAGTATGGCCGCCTCTATAACTACTCATACCTTGACTCGCTGTTCTAAGGTCAATGCAAACAAGTGTTGGTGGGGCCTCTTGTGTGTCACTTCTGCCGATTTTCGTCGGCGCCGACTATTAGGTACTCCATAATCAGATTTATGTTATAGATTGGTCATTCTTTAATAATTCCTGTATCCTGTTTTATGTGTACAAAAGAAATGTATACAGATATAGCTTTGCTTTGAGGTAGGAGTTGTAAGTTATGTTTCTAGGGCTAGTTTGCTCCATGAATTTGGATGTAAACTTTTACCTGAGATGTGTACCGTGAACATCTCCTACTGCATTGACCGAAACCGGTATGCTTCGGTGGTATGTGCTATGCCGCAGTTGTGTGGAGCAGTTTGGATTGTATAATTGAGCCGTTATACACCTGTTTGTGAATCCTATGCACCTGAGAAGTTTGTCTCCACTATCTTATTTATCCTAACATTCAACTTATCCACCTCATCAAATGCGCAATGTCAGCAAAACAACTGCATGTTCCCACGTCATTGACTGAGCTCATTTTATTTATGAGAGCACTATTCGAGGTGGGTGATCTTCTCCCCGTTTTCTCCATAGCAGTGCGTCCATTTTTCTTTTTAAACACCTCTCCATATATCAATTAATTTAAAATGTGATTACAATCGTTCATTGCAGGTGGCCAGGTGTCATGCAGGGCGGGAAACTATTAAAAAGAGAACTACCTGATCTATTATCAAAACTAAAACTAAATTTAGCAATCATATGAGCCGCTGAATTGGCCCTTCTATTTATTTTGGACAACTTGAAATTTCTCAGAAGTCTGATAATGCCAAGCGCTTCCTTCTTGAGGTCAATGAGCGGTTATCTGTCAAAACTTTCATTTGCAAGAAAAGAAGGCACAAACACACCACCAGTTAAAAAAAATAGGCATGTTAAGAGAAATACCGACATATAGCCCAGCAAGCCATGCCTGAAGTTCCGCTTCATCCACACCAAAACATATAAGCCAATAAAGTCCCAAGATGAGACAATGAGATCACCACTATAGTTTCTAGCCACCACCCCAACGCTCGCAGCACTTAAACTCTCCACAAAACTTGCATCAACATTGATGCTCGCATCACTTAAACTCTCCACAAAACGTGCATCAACATTGATCTTGATATCGTTAGAAGGAGACGGTTGCCACACCTCTTTGGATCTCACCACGGTGTTTCTTGGACCAAAACCCGCCACCACCTCCTTTCCTTTGTTATTGGTGACTACCTCATTAGTATCCTGACATGACATGAAGGAAGACCAGTAGCTTTCCAGAAATATAGCGGAGCCTGTGATAGTTTCTTTTTTTTTCCCCAGAAATCAAGTCATTCCTCAAGTGTCAAGCTCTCCAGAAAAAAAACAAAATGTGCTCCCTTTGAGAACAGCTTAACTATAGTCTAATAAAATAAGTAACCAGCCTGAGAATAAGCCTCTTCCCCTGACAAATTCCAAATGTCTCTCAATGCCAGCGGAGTGCAGGAGCCTTGGGGCAAGAAACAAGAGCGTGAAAAGTGATCTCATCCTCAACCCCATGGTAGAGCAAGTACAAATGATAGCTTGATGATGTAAAACTCTATTAACCTAAACCATCATGCTATCAGATGCTGCAAGCCATCCAAAAATTCTAATCTTTTATGGGATATTGGCCTTCCAAATGATATCACACAACCTCCTTTCGCCGTCAATAGATTGCCCAATATTTTCTTTCCGATCCTTAAGCTTTAATGCCAGATTGTATGCACTCTTCACTGAAAACAATCAATTCTTTTCAAAATGCCAAGCAGTGAAATAACCATCCTCCGAGGATTGAATCCGCAACTTTAAGATCTCTTCCGCATCATGAGGATAAAAAAGATGTCTAACAATCTTTCTGTCCCAATCCCTAGGATCGCTCTTGAATAACTCTGAAACCCATTTGAGTCGTCCAATTTTCTCACCCTCCTCGACCCTAGTTGACTAGGATCATGTAACCTAGACCACGGTACCCATATAAGACGGGGCTAGACTAGTTAGTTTGTTCTTCATGTCAAGTATCTATTCCTAAGACCATGCAAAGAGAGCCTTGGCTCAGTGGTTGGGCATGCGGTTTTGCAGCCTAACGACCCGAGTTCAATTCCTAGAATTGACATGTGATGCACAGGGTTTTCCCCCCATTTATTGAGGATCAAGTTTGATGTGTGATGGAACCATTCATCAAAAAATATATTGATACTCATTTTATAAAAATTATGAGGACCATGTTTATCTTGGTACTCCTACTAAAATGACCGTATGCATCCCTAGTTGGTGCAGAGGCCGGGGAAGTGAAATTCTCCCCCAATAGAGAAATGGAAATTGTCTTCTGTAAAATCAATCAGATGACCTTTTAGGATGTGGAGAGAGATGAGGGACGGGGCAATGCGGGCGACGCCACAGGCGACGCCGGGGGAGACTTCTCCCACCGGTGATCGGCGGGTAGGAGGCCGATTCTAGGCGTTATGCAACGACCCGGCGATGCGGAAGACGAGGATGGGGACTCCGGCGGCGAGGAGTCTCCGACGAGTTCACCGACGCCATCCGATGCGATTTGCGAGGCATTCCATGTTGGTTACTCTGAGAAGGATGTGGCGAGGCTCGTCGACTTGGCGATCCCCCTCGATGATCCGGCCCGACAGGGACTTGACGACGACGCCGTTGAGGTTGTTCGGCGGGTTGTTCATCGTCGTACGTCGGCGTGGGCGATCCGGCCATGGCGAGGACCTCTTCCAAAGGTATGTCTTCATAAACCTACTTTTTCTGATTACTTCGAGGCCAGGGCGTGGAAATTAGTCCAAAGAAAGAAGAAAATGAAGTCGTCGTCGGCGGCGGCGGCGACCGGCGGATCGGCTGAGATCCGAGCCACTAGGATCCAGCATTTGAATTTTCTTTTAGGCCTGGGTGGGCTCGAACAGAGTGGTGTGGATCTGGGCTGGATTGAGGATGGGTATGAGGCCCAGTACCTGGCGAATCAGAGTGGGCTGGGGTTAGCTGGGTATGATGCTCAGGCTAACCCGGACTCCACGTCTGCCGACGCCATAGGCCCTTGCATGCGATCGAGTGATCGTAGATCATTTTGCCCCGAGCTGCTGCCGTCGCTGCGCCCTAGGGTTCGTCGCCGCGGGGGAACCTCGGGGTTTGCCAAGTGTGGTCCGGGTCGGGCTACTCGTATCCCTCCTCTCGTGATGGCGGGACGGGGTGGTTCGGCCACGACCGGTCTGAAGATTCCGGTGGGCGCCGGGGCGGCGCCGGCCGACCGAGGTGGTGGAGTTCCACAGGGTCAGAGGCCTGTGCTGCCGGCGGGACGTGGCGCGCCGCTGGGGCCGAGGCCCGCGCTGGCTGCTGGGTGCGGCACTCCGCCAGGGCCGTGACCCGCGCTGGCTGCGGGGGCGGTGCCGGCTGCTGGGCGTGGCGGTCAGGTCCTTAGGCCACCAGCGCCGGCTGTTCTGATGCCGTCTACTGCTGCTGTGGGGCGCGATACTACCCAGCAAAGACCGTCGATGCCTAGTGCGGCCGTGGTCGTACCTCTGGGTCAGCAGCCGCAAGTTGCGCCTCCGCCACATTACGTCGCTAGGCCGCCTCAGAAGCGTGTTGTGCCAGCGCAGGTTCCGCCAGCGCATCCTGTGGCAGGTGAGGGAAGTGCGGATGCAGCTCGTGCGCTGGCTAATCGCAGCTGTAAAGGTCCACCCTGAGGAAAGTGGGGTGATGATGGATTCAATGCTTATGGGGACGGACAACATCGTGGCTCATCGTCTGCAGGTGGCGGGCGTGGCTACGCATGGCAGAGTGATGGGTCAGCTGAACGACCTTTCTACGGCCCTCTGGGAGGTTTTGTCGAGGGGGCGTCTGTTCCTGATTATAGGCAGCGAGGTGGATACCGAGGTCATCATGGTGGTCACGATGGTCGTGGTGGTAGGAACCGTTACCGCCAGCCTCCATCGCCTGTTGTGGTGGAACCGACGGCATCCTCGGAGGTCGATGCTTCCGGTCAGGCGCCGGAGCTATCCAGGCAGGCTATGGAAGTGGTGACTGCATTGGCTTCCACTGACGTGCCGCTGGCGGAGCCCTTTGTGACAGGGGCTATCGGGGCTGCTGACAAATCTGACGTGGATAGAGCTTCCAAGTGGGCGCGGAAAAAGGAGAAAATGTTGTGCTATCGTTGTGGAGAGAGAGGTCACTTTATTGCTGAGTGTGTGACCGAGCTTTGTGATACCTGCCTCAAGCCTGCGCATGACACGGGGGAGTGCCCTATTCTGCGGGATCAGATGTCGAGTATCACCATCTATGGAGTCTATTGTGCTGAGCTGATGTTTTTTGAGTGTCCTAGTGCGAGGGAGATACCTGACGAACCCCAGAGCACAACTACAGGGATTGTCAAAGTCACTAAGAGTGATGTGTCTGAGGACGCAAATTATGCACAGGCTCACTGAGTTAGTTCCAGGTAACTTTGAGTGGGAGCTCACTCATCTCGAGGCTAACTCTTATAAGGTTAACTTTCCTACATCGAAGGACTTGGAGCCTATGCTGAGTTTTGGGTTATGCAGAGTACCTGGTACTGAGTGCATCCTCGAGTTCCATGAGTGGAAGCGAGTTGAGCCGCAGGGCAAGCCCCTCACCCAGGTTTGGTTGCGATTCTCAGGGGCTCCTTACAAGACTCTTCAGGATGCTCGGGTTGTTGCTAGCTTGGGGATTCTGGTCGGGCAAACCGAGAAGGTAGATATGGCTTTCACCAGAGCTAATGGAGTGGCCCGCCTGCTGGTGAGTGTCCTCGATATCGAGTTTGTGCCTAACGTGGTCAAGTGGACCTACATGGGCGTGGTCTTCAACCTTGAGGTTGAGTTTGAGGATACAGATCTTTTTGCTGAGGCTATGGCAGGGATGGATGTGGATATGCATGATAACAATGATGGTTCGGGGAACATGAAGCGTGAGGGGATGATGTTGGGCATGAGTCGGCTAACGGGTCGAGTTCCACCTTGCAGGCGCCTGGGTCTGGGGATGCTTCTTCTGTTACGGTACCTATGAGCATGCTGAGATTCGCTTCATTTGAGCCTGCTTCTGCTCCTCCTAGGCTTTGGAGCGGTTGGGTGGAGTCTGATGACGTGCTAGAGGGCACACTTCCCCCCTTAGACTTTGCAGTGGTTGAGGGCTCTACCGAGGGGGGGGGGGGTCGTGGGTAGGTGGCCCCTTCTTCCCCTTCTCCTTTCGATGCTGCACCACGGTTGAGGACCGGGGTGGAGGTGTCATCGTTGCCGATCGGCGATGTGCCGATGTTGAGAGGGAGACCGGGGCAGGAGGCCTCAGTTCCTTCCTCTCCTGCGGTGGTTAGGGCGACCACTCCTACGTCGTCTGTTGGCTCCAAGGGCCGGCAGTCACCTGTTCCGCCATAGGGGTTGCTCCAGCCGACGCCGACTTTCATGGGTGCATCGCCCGCCGGCGTGACAGCTAGTCTTGGGAGAGGAGCGGGGGCAAGCGGCCCCTGTTCTCACCTCCCCTCGCCAGCCTATGGGCGGGCCGACGACTGAATTGTCCGCGTCAGGTGGGGACCGTGGGCAGATGGCCCAGCGCTCTCCTCCCCTGCGCTCGCCGGGGCCGGTGCCGGCGGCGGGTCCTGGGGCTTCTCTACATCCGCGCGGTGGGGGTGGGGCGGGAGGCCTTACCCCTATCGAGGCCACTAGGGAGGAGGTCATAGCTTTTGGAGGTATCCTGGATCCTGTTTCTGAGGGGCGGCGGATGAGCTATCGCATTCAGGACCAGCCGGATGTTGATGACATGCAGCTGAGGTGCACCAGGCGGGCGGCCAAGCTTCGTGATATTGAGGTCACTACTGGTATGTCGGTCAACACCTCCAATTATATTATGCATTTTTCTAATGATGAGATTATTCATAATGCAAATCAGCTAGGAGTTTCACTAGGTAGTAATGATAATGAAATCTCGCATTCAGTTAATGACCTCTTGGATCTTGAAGCGGATCGTGCTTTGGATATGATACGCAACTTAGCAACTGTTAAACCTATGAATGATTCCGACATTGCTCAGTTGGGAGTCAGGGTGTTAGATACGCTTTGTGCAGATATTGCCTTTCCCCCCTGAGACCGAGGAGGAGGAAGGTTTACCTCTTGGGGATAGTGAACCTATAGAGGATCCTTGCGGTAGACCCACTGAACCCGGTTGTGAGGACCGGGTGGAGGAATTAGCTAAGCCTAAACGCAAGTGGAAACAAAAAATTTACCCAGCGTCGGTGGTGCGTAGAAGTGCTAGGAACCGGATGACCAAAAAAAATTCATGATGAGTAATGAGAGGAATTTTTTGGAATAGCAGAGGTCTAAGGGACTTGGCTAAAAGAAGATTTCTAGCAGAGGATTCTATCGAACATAGGTTGGAGAGGCAATTTCCCCCCTCAATTCCTAAATATGTTGCCGGGAGGTGTCGATTATGATTGGCACTATCTTCCCCCGAGAGGAAGATCAGGTGGGATCTTACTTGGGGTTAGATGCGAGACGTTGGAAGTCCGAAGTGTGGTCATGGGAGATTTTGCTGTCAAGTTTCGGGGTAGGTCGAAGGTCGACGGGTTTAATTGGGCCCTGGTGGCGGTGTATGGGGCTGCACAGCCAGAACTCAAACCAAATTTTTTGGTGGATCTAGTCGTATTTGCGGGTCTGAGCAGCTTCCAATTTTAGTGGGGGTGATTTCAATATTATTAGAAGGAGAGACGAAAAGAACAATGATAATTTTGATGGCAGATGGTCGTTTATGTTTAACACCATTATTGAAAGCTTGGATCTGAGAGAGATAGAGCTTTCAGGAAGAAAATTCACATGGGCTAATACTTTGCCAACCCCTACGTTTGAGAAGCTACACTGTGTCCCCGCGAGCATTGACTGGGAACAGAAGTTTCCTCTGGTTACCGTCGAGGCATTATCGCGTGGAATCTCGAACCACACCCCTTTACTGGTTGACTCTGGTGAGGTAGCGCACGTGGGGAATAAGAATACCTTCTCTTTCGAATTAGCGTGGTTTGAGATAGAAGGCTTTTTGATCTTATAGCCAAGGAATGGGCTAAAGATTCAGGAGGAAGGACTTTAATTAAGAGATGGCAGAATAAGATACGACACTTGTGAAGTTTCTTGCGTAGGTGGGCTAAGCATCTCAGTGGGATTTATAAGGTTGAAAAGGAAAGGCTCCTTACCCTTATTCAGGCCTTAGATGTAAAAGCCGAGTCCATGATCCTAGATTCAATGGAACTTCATGCTAAATTAGATGCGGAGATGAGATTGAAAGAGCTCCTGCGAGAAGAGGAATTGAAGTGGGCATTGCGGGTGAAGATTCGCAAAGTGCTCCAGGGGGACGCCAACACTCTTTCATATGATCGCAAACGGCAAGCATAGAAAGAAAAGGATCTTTCAGCTTGAGCAAGACGAAGGGACGATTGTAGGACATGAGAATCTAAAATTATACATCACTAATTATTATAAGCAGCTTTTTGGGCCTCCGAAGGATAATTTCGTATCTCTGGATGAGTCACGCATTGAAGATGTCCCTCAGCTTGCTTCAGATGAGAACGATATTTTAACTGCCCCGTTCTCAGAGAAAGAGGTGTTTGAAGCTATTTCTCAGATGAATAATAATAAAGCTCCGAGTCTGGATGGATTTCCAGCGGAGTTTTATAAAAGGTGCTTGCTACCTCTTGAGCACTGCGTTGGTTTTCCCCGAAGAGGAAGAGATGATGCAGCAAAGTAGCGTAAGTATTTCTGTCAGTTTTTGAGAACCAAGGTATCAATCCAGTAGGAGGCTACACGCGAGTCCCTCGTACCTGCACAAAACAAATAAATCCTCACAACCAACGCAAATATGGGTTGTCAATCCCTATAAGGCCACTTACGAGAGTGAGATCTGATATATATGATAAGATAATATTTTTGGTATTTTTATGATAAAATATGCAAAGTAAAATAAAGGCAAAGTAAATAGCAAAGGAAATAACTAAGTAGTAGGAGATTAATATGATGAAGATAGACCCGGGGGCCATAGGTTTCACTAGTGGCTTCTCTCGAGAGCATAAGTATTCTACGGTGGGTGAACAAATTACTGTTGAGCAATTGACAGAATTGATCATAGTTATGAGAATATCTAGGTATGATCATGTATATAGGCATCACGTACGAGACAAGTAGACCGATTCCTGCCTGCATCTACTACTATTACTCCACTCATCGACCGCTATCCAGCATGCATCTAGAGTGTTAAGTTAATGAAAATAGAGTATCGCCTTAAGCAAGATGACATGATGTAGAGGGATAAACTCATGCAATATGATGAAAACCCCATCTTGTTATCCTCGATGGCAACAATACAATACGTGCCTTGCTGCCCCTACTATCACCGGGAAAGGACACCACAAGATTGAACCCAAAGCTAAGCACTTCTCCCATTGCAAGAAAGATCAATCTAGTAGGCCAAACCAAACTGATAATTCGAAGAGACTTGCAAAGATAACCAATCATACATAAAAGGATTCAGAGAAGATTCAAATATTATTCATAGATAGACTTGATCATAAACCCACAATTCATCGTTCTCAACAAACACACCGCAAAAAGAAGATTACATCGAATAGTTCTCTACAAGAGAGGGGGAGAACATTGTGTTGAGATCCAAAAAGAGAGAAGAAGCCATCTTGCTACTAACTATGGACCCGTAGGTCTGAGGTAAACTACTCACACTTCATCGGAGGGGCTATGGTGTTGATGTAGAAGCCCTCCGTGATCAATGCCCCCTCCGGTGGAGCTCCGGAACAGGCCCCAAGATGGGATCTCGTGGATACAGAAAGTTGCGGTGGTGGAATTAGGTTTTTGGCTCCGTATCTGATCGTTTGGGGGTACGTAGGTATATATAGGAGGAAGGAGTACGTCGGTGGAGCAATAGGGGGCCGACAAGGGTGGAGGGCGCACCTGGGGGGAAGGGGGGGGTAGGCGCGCCCCCTACCTCGTGGCCTCCTCTTTTCTTTCTTGACGTAGGGTCCAAGTCTCCCTAGTCTTGTTCGTTGAGAAAATCACGTTCCCGAAGGTTTCATTCCGTTTGGACTCTGTTTGATATTCCTTTTCTTCGAAACCCTAAAACAGGCAAAAAATATCAATTCTGGGCTGGGCCTCCGGTTAATAGGTTAGTCCCAAAAATAATATAAAAGTGGATAATAAAGCCCAATAATGTCCAAAACAGTAGATAATATAGCATGGAGCAATCAAAAATTATAGATACGTTGGAGACGTATCAAGCACCCCCAAGCTTAATTCTTGCTCGTCCTTGAGTAGGTAAATGATAAAAACAGATTTTTTGATGTGGAGTGCTACTTGGCATAATTTTAATGTAATTCTTCTTAATTGTGGTATGAATATTCAGATCCGAAAGATTCAAGACAAAAGTTCATATTGACATGAAAATAATAATACTTTAAGCATACTAACAAAGCAATTATGTCTTCTCAAAATAACATGGCTAAAGAAAGTTATCCCTACAAAATCTTATAGTCTGGCTATGCTCTATCTTCACCACACAAAAAATTTAAATCATGGAGAACCCCGATGACAAGCCAAGCAATTGTTTCATACTTTTGACATTCTCAAAACTTTTTCAATCTTCACGCAATACATGAGCGTGAGCCATGGATATAGCACTATAGGTGGAATAGATTGGTGGTTGTGGAGAAGACAAAAAGGGGAAGATAGTCTCACATCAACTAGGCGTATCAACGGGCTATGGAGATGCCCATCAATAGATATCAATGTGAGTGAGTAGGGATTGCCATGCAACGGATGCACTAGAGCTATAAGTATATGAAAGCTCAAAAATAAACTAAGTGGGCATGCATCCAACTTGCTTGCTCATGAAGACCTAGGGCAATTGAGGAAGCCCATCATAGGAATGTACAAGCCAAGTTCTATAATGAAAGATTCCCACTAGTATATGAAAGTGATAACAAGAGAGACTCTCTACTGTGAAGATCATGGTGCTACTTTGAAGCACAAGTGTGGTAAAAGGATAGTAACATTGTCCCTTCTCTCTTTTTCTCTCATTTTTTATTTGGGACTTTTCTCTTTTTTTATGGCCTCTTTTCTTTCTCCTTTTTTATTTTAATTTGGGCTTCTTTGGCCTCTTTTATTTATTTTTCGTCTGGAGTCTCATCCCGACTTGTGGGGGAATCATAGTCTCCATCATCCTTTCCTCACTGGGACAATGCTCTGATAATGGTGATCATCACACTTTTATTTTTCTTATAACTCAACAATTACAACTTGATAACGGAATGGTGGAATGTTGCATGGCAATATATCTCGGATTGGCTATGGAAATGCCATAATAGGTAGGTATGGTGGCTGTTTTGAGGAAGGTATATGGTGGGTGTATGATACCGGCGAAAGGTGCGCATTATTAGAGAGGCTAGCAAAGGTGGAAGGGTGAGAGTGCGTATAATCCATGGACTCAACATTAGTCATAAAGAACTCATATACTTATTGCAAAAATATAGAAGTTATCAAAGCAAAGTATTACGCGCATGCTCCTAGGGGGATAGATTGGTAGGAAAAGACCATCGCTCGTCCCCGACTGCCACTCATAAGGAAGACAATCAATAAATAAATCATGCTCCGACTTCATCACATAACGGTTCACCATACGTGCATGCTATGGGAATCACAAGCTTCAACACAAGTATTTCTCAAATTCACAACTACTCAACTAACATGACTTTAATATCACCATCTCCATATCTCAAAACAATGATCAAGTATCAAACTTATCATAGTATTCAACACACTCATAAGAAAGTTTTATTATTAATCTTTTATACCAAGCATATTAGGATTTTAAGCAAATTACCATGCTATTTAAGACTCTCAAAATAATCTAAGTGAAGCATGAGAGATCAATAGTTTCTATAAAACAAATCCACCACCATGCTCTAAAATATATAAGTGGAGGTAGAAATCAAAAAGGAGCATCAAGTGTTGATGGTCAACAAGACCACTAGTTTCAAGAAAAAGGGCAAAGGGAAGAAGAAGGGAAACTTCAAGAAAAACGGCAAGCAAGTTGCTGCTCAAGAGAAGAAACCCAAGTCTGGACCTAAGCCTGAAACTGAGTGCTTCTACTGCAAGCAGACTGGTCACTGGAAGCGGAACTGCCCCAAGTATTTGGCGGATAAGAAGGATGGCAAGGTGAACAAAGGTATATGTGATATACATGTTATTGATGTGTACCTTACTAATGCTCGCAGTAGCACCTGGGTATTTGATACTGGTTCTGTTGCTAATATTTGCAACTCGAAATAGGGACTACGGACTAAGCGAAGATTGGCTAAGGACGAGGTGACGATGCGCGTGGGAAACGGTTCCAAAGTCGATGTGATCGCGGTCGACACGCTACCTCTACATCTATCTTCGGGATTAGTATTAGACCTAAGTAATTGTTATTTGGTGCCAGCGTTGAGCATGAACATTATATCTAGATCTTGTTTAATGTGAGACGGTTATTCATTTAAATCAGAGAATAATGGTTGTTCTATTTATATGAGTAATATCTTTTATGGTCATGCACCCTTGAAGAGTGGTCTATTCTTATTGAATCTCGATAGTAGTGATACACATATTCATAATGTTGAAGCCAAAAGATGCAGAGTTGATAATGATGGTGCAACTTATTTGTGGCACTGCCGTTTAGGTCATATCGGTGTAAAGCGCATGAAGAAACTCCATACTGATGGACTTTTGGAGCCACTTGATTATGAATCACTTGGTACTTGCAAACCGTGCCTCATGGGAAAGATGACTAAAACACCGTTCTCCGGTACAATGGAGAGAGCAACAGATTTGTTGGAAATCATACATACAGATGTATGTGGTCCAATGAATATTGAGGCTCGTGGCGGATATCGTTATTTTCTCACCTTCACAGATGACTTAAGCAGATATGGGTATATCTACTTAATGAAACATAAGTCTGAAACATTTGAAAAGTTCAAAGAATTTCAGAGTAAAGTTGAAAATCATCGTAACAAGAAAATAAAGTTTCTACGATCTGATTGTGGAGGAGAATATTTGAGTTACGAGTTTGGTGTACATTTGAAGCAATGCGGATTAGTTTCGCAACTCACGCCACCCGGAACACCACAACGTAATGGTGTGTCTGAACGTCGTAATCGCACTTTACTAGATATGGTGCGATCTATGATGTCTCTTACTGATTTACCGCTATCGTTTTGGGGTTATGCTTTAGAGACGGCCGCATTCACGTTAAATAGGGCACCATCAAAATCCGTTGAGA
>NC_057812.1:192676623-192679372 GCF_018294505.1 Triticum aestivum | reverse complement strand
GACACCTTATGAACTATAGTTTGGCAAGAAACCAAAGTTGTCGTTTCTAAAAGTTTGGGGCTGCGATGCTTATGTCAAAAAACTTCAACCTGATAAGCTCGAACCCAAATCGGAGAAATGTGTCTTCATAGGATATCCAAAGGAAACTATTGGATACACCTTCTATCACAGATCCGAAGGCAAGACTTTTGTTGCTAAATTCGGAAACTTTCTGGAGAAGGAGTTTCTCTCGAAAGATGTGAGTGGGAGGAAAGTAGAACTTGATGAAGTAACTGTACCTGCTCCCTTATTGGAAAGTAGAACATCACAGAAAACTGTGTCTGCGACACCTACACCAATTAGTAAGGAAGCTGATGATAATGATCATGAAACTTCAGGACAAGATACTACTGAACCTCGTAGATCAACCAGAGTAAGATCCACACTAGAGTGGTACGGTAATCCTGCTCTGGAAATCATGCTGCTAGATCATGATGAACCTACGAACTATGAAGAAGCGATGGTGAGCCCAGATTCCGCAAAATGGCTTGAAGCCATGAA
The DNA here is from genome assembly GCF_018294505.1 of Triticum aestivum. Classification (NCBI taxonomy): domain Eukaryota; kingdom Viridiplantae; phylum Streptophyta; class Magnoliopsida; order Poales; family Poaceae; genus Triticum; species Triticum aestivum. Next base: position 192,678,832 of record NC_057812.1, on the reverse strand, counting down.
ATCTGAGATGGGATCCATGTATGAGAACAAAGTATGGACTTTGGTTGACTTACCCGATGATCGGCAAGATATTGAGAATAAATGGATTTTCAAGAAGAAGACTGACGCTGACGGTAATATTACTGTCTACAAAGCTCGACTTATCGCAAAAGGTTTTCGACAAGTTGAAGGGGTTGACTACGATGAGACCTTCTCACCCGTAGCAATGCTTAAGTCTGTCCGAATCATGTTAGCAATTGCCGCATTTTATGATTATGAAATTTGGCAGATGGATGTCAAAATTGCATTCCTGAATGTATTTCTGGAAGAAGAGTTGTATATGATGCAACCGGAAGGTTTTGTCAATCCAACGGGAGCAAACAAAGTGTGCAAGCTCCAGCGATCCATTTATGGACTGGTGCAAGCCTCTCGGAGTTGGAATAAATGCTTTGATAGTGTGATCAAAGCATTTGGTTTTTATACAGACTTTCGGAGAAGCTTGTATTTACAAGAAAGTGAGTGGGAGCTGTGTAGAATTTCTGATATTATATGTAGATGACATATTACTGATTGGAAATGATATAGAATTTCTGGATAGCATAAAGGGATACTTGAATAAGAGTTTTTCAATGAAAGACCTCGGTGAAGCTGCTTACATATTAGGCATAAAGATCTATAGAGATAGATCAAGACGCTTAATTGGACTTTCACAAAGCACATACCTTGACAAGATTTTGAAGAAGTTCAAAATGGATCAAGCAAAGAAAGGGTTCTTGCCTGTGTTACAAGGTGTGAAGTTGAGTCAGACTCAATGCCCGACCACTGCAGAAGATAGAGAGAAAATGAAAGATGTTCCCTATGCTTCAGCCATAGGCTCTATCATGTATGCAATGCTGTGTACCAGACCTGATGTGTGCCTTGCTATAAATTAGTAGGGAGGTACCAAAGTAATCCAGGAGTGGATCACTGGACAGCGGTCAAGAACATCCTGAAATACCTGAAAAGGACTAAGGATATGTTTCTCGTATATGGAGGTGACAAAGAGCTCATTGCAAACGATTACATTGATGCAAGCTTTGACACTAATCCGGACGATTCTAAATCGCAAACCGGATACATGTTTACATTAAACAGTGGAGCTGTCAGTTGGTGCAGTTCAAAACAAAGCGTCGTGGTGGGATCTACATGTGAAGTAGAGTACATAGCTGCTTCGGAAGTAGCAAACGAAGGAGTCTGGATGAAGGAGTTCATATCCAATCTAGGTGTCATACCTAGTGCATCGGTGTTGGGGAACGTAGTAATTTCAAAAAAATTCCTACGCACACGCAAGATCATGGTGATGCAGAGCAACGAGAGGGGAGAGTGTTGTCTACGTACCGACGCAGACCAACTGTGGAAGAGTTCACAATGTAGAGGAAGTAGTCGTACGTCTTCCCGATCCAACCGATCCAAGCACCGTTACTCTGGCACCTCCGAGTTCTTAGCACACGTACAGCTCGATAACGATCCCCGGACTCCGATCCAGCAAAGTGTCGGGGAAGAGTTCCGTCAGCACGACGGTGTGGTGACGATCTTGATGTTCTACCGATGCAGGGCTTCGCCTAAGCACTACAACGATATGATCGAGGTGGATTATGGTGGCAGGGGGCACCGCACACGGCTAAGGAACGATCTCGATGATCAACTTGTGTGTCTAGAGGTCCCCCCTGCCTCCATATATAAAGGAGCCAAGGGGGAGGGGTGCGGCCAGCCCTATGGAGGCGCAGGAGGAGTCCTACTCCTACCGGGAGTAGGACTCCCCCCCCCCCAATCCTATTCCAAATAGGATTCCCAAGGGGGAATGAGAGAGAGAGAGGTGGCCGGCCACCTCTCCTAGTCCTAATAGGACTAGGGGAGGGGGGAGGCATGCAGCCCATCATGGGCAGCCCCTTTCACCTTTCCACTAAAGCCCAATAAGGCCCATATGGTTCCCGGGGGGTTCCGGTAACCTCCCGGTAATCCGGTAAAATCCCGATTTCACCCGGAACACTTCCGATGTCCAAACATAGGCTTCCAATATATCAATCTTTATGTCTCGACCATTTCGAGACTCCTCGTCATGTCCGTGATCACATCCGGGACTCCGAACAACCTTCGGTACATCAAAATGCATAAACTCATAATAACTGTCATCGTAACGTTAAGCGTGCGGACCCTACGGTTCAAGAACAATGTAGACATGACCGAGACA